>NC_056741.1:493384700-493684700 GCF_019279795.1 Protopterus annectens | reverse complement strand
GACATCCTTGCTTTGTACCTTTAAGTTGGGGTATTTTTTGTGAAACATATGTTCCTACGTTAATATAAGCCAGCGTTCCTTTGTATAAATGCTCAATTAAATTTACAAATGCATCAGAGAAGTTTGTGCATTTCAGTAAGGTAAACAGATAGCCCCAACTTACTGAATCAAATGCTGAACCTATATCAAGACTAATAAGTGTTAAATCTTTCTTTTTCCTATTTGCAAAATCAATTAATGTTAAAGTTCTTCTTATATTATCAAAAGTATTTCTATTTACAATGAAGCCCGTCTGATCTATATCTATAATGCCGGGGATGATTGTCTTCAATCTATCAGCAAAAATACTCATAAACATTTTATAATCAACATTAAGTAATGAGATGGGTCGATATGAAGAACATCTAGTTGGATCTTTATTAGGTTTTAAAATTGGTGAAATAAATGTATATTGCCAAGATGGCGGGGTTATTAACTCAGTTTGGGCCAAAATAAAAACCTTATGTATTAATGAATATGTAGTTTTAGAAAGGATTTTATATATCTCTGGTATAATACCATCATTACCCGGTGCTTTGTTTGATTTAAGCTTATTTATTTGTGTAATAACTTCTGTATATGAAATACTCTTGTCCAATAGTTTAATCTGTTGTTTATTAAGCTTTTTATTCATGTTTGTGGTTATAAACTCCTTTATTTTATCTTTAGGTTCCATGTTAATGTTGTTATGGTTAATCTTGTGAAAGTGATTTCTAAATTCATCCAGTATTTCTGGTATACTAGAAACATTCTTCTTTTTCCTTAGAGAAAAGATTTCTTTGATATGGTTTTGTTTATTCAATCTTTTGTTTTATTTTTAAGTCTATGTAAGTATTTGGGGCTTATTGAATAAGACAAAAACTTGTATTTCTCTAAAGTTATTTTAACTTTATGAGTTAAAATTTCTTTGTATTTCTCATTTAGTTTGTTTATTTCTTCAATAACTTTCTTGTCCATAATATTTTCTTTATTATTATGTTTATAAGAGTCTAATTTACTTTGAATATCTAACAATTCCTTATCCCAAGATTTCCTTTTATTATTATACCATCTGATACTTTGTCCATATAGATATGATTTTAAGGCATCCCAAACATAGACAATGGAGACTTCAGGAGTATTATTTATGTCTAGAAAATGTACTTCTGAAAGTATATATTCTTTATAGTCTTTTAGCTGAGTTAAGTATGCTGGTATCCTTTTGATCTGAACATTATGAGTATTTTTATCATGAATTCAAAAACAATTGAGTTATGATCAGATATAGGACATGAAATGATTTTGGAATTAATTAAATCTGTTACCATCTGGTTAGAAATAAAGACCCTATCTATTTTTGAATAAGTTTTGTATCTGTTAGAAAAAAAGGTGTATGGTAATGATTTTGAATCTATCTGATTATTAATATCATTCAAATGATAAGAATTAGCAAAATCATTTAAATGTTTTGCATTAGATGTAATTCTTCTTTTCCTTATAGTGGCAGTATCACTTTCATGTAGTATACAATTAAAATCACCAGCTAAAATAATATCCCCTATAGAGAATGATATGATCTTATCAATATGATGTTTCACTGTATTAATACCAATTCCAGGTATCCAATATACATTAATTAAAGTGTAAGTCTTCCCATTAATTTGTATTGTAACCATACAAAACATTCCTTTGTCATCCTGAAAAGACTTAATGGTTTTAGGAATGGGCATACTTTTATTCCATAAAATAGCCACTCCTCTTTTTTTCTGAGTGTGCTCTGAACTAACCAATACTGTATACTTATTAGTGGCTAGTTTATCAATATCTTTTTTTCAAGAGATGGGTTTCTTGCAGGAAGACTAGATTGGCCTTGTGTAAATTAATGTATCTTATTAGGCTTGCCCTTTTACACGGATTATTCAATCCATTAATGTTTAAAGAAGTTCCTTTTAAAGATGTCATTTGGCATTTTTTAAACTCAAGAATCTTATGATCGAAATAACAAATAACAAGATAAATAATGTTACATCTCCTCTTTTAGGTGTACCTTTAAATATAGCTGTATTTATTAAATCTCTTATGGGATTTTGTATAGGATTCAATTTTGTTTGTAGTGACAATGAGTGTACAAAATATATTGTGGATGTCAAAACTATATACATATAACAATGAACAAGTGAAAATAATGTAAGGATTAAACCTTGCATCCAGCCTGGAGTTGAAAACTCCAACTTAGAGTAGTATTTACTACTCAAGTTAACCCTACCCTAAGCAGCAGTACCTCAGCTACCACCTTATCAATTTAATACTAGTTATATTTAACTGAGGTTAACAGTTTTCAATTCAATTATCTATCAAGACAAAACTACACATTTGGTAAAACAGCATCATATAAACTAAAATAAACTTTTTTTTTTTAAACTGTTCATACTACTATATAGATCTATGTAATATATAACACTTGTATTCAAATAGCATTCAAATAATCTTGATGTTAGAAATCAAGAGGAGAGAAAATTAGGTTCTAACATTCATTTAAATCAAAAACTTTGGCTAATATGTTTCAGACATTACATATATTAAGATGCATCTATTTTCTGTCATGTGAATACTATTAACAGCTTCCAAAAAAAAAATCTTGAATTGTTTGTATATGAGCATTTACTTAAGCTCATTATTGTCAATAGAGTAAAATAGTGTATTCATAAAAATTATTATAAATCATATTGCATAGTTATGCAAATTCTCAGAAACACTTGCATTAAAAAAAAGCCATCACACACATACACACAGACACACACACACATACATACACACACACATACACATACACACACACACACACACACACACACACACACACACACACACACACACACACACACACACACACACACACACACATATATATATCTGATCTCACTGAGTTATGTCCTTGTTGAGCACTATCCTACTTGCTGTCCCTAGAATAAATCTGTCTGCTTTATAGAAAATAATGCACAGCAAACACATTTTAGTAACCAGATTTTACAATCATGCTAACCTACTGCTTTAAAATATATCACATGACATTTCTTCCAGAATAGAATTATAAAATTGTTTATGCTTGTCAATCAGATGAATTAAATGAATTATAATAAAGTATATGTTTGGAACAGAAGTTTTTAACACAGATTATTATGCTGCTGTTAAGTAGATTTTCAAAAACATTTAAATAAATGTTTCATTTTCTATGCCTTCTAAAATAAGACATTTACTTACTACAAGAAACTACATAATTTAAACTCATTATAACTGACATTTTATGAATAGAGTATTTTTCCTGAATCTGTGGTGTGTCAGTATGATAACTAGGTCAGAGGTTATACTAACTGCTTTCAGTTTCTCTGTGAGAATTCTGTGAGTTGAAGCTTTTGAAGTAGTTCATGGACACTGTGCATGAGACAGCCCACATCCCAGATTGTCTCCCTTAACATTTTGGCAGGAAACTTATTAAAACTTGTGGCAAACATTCATTTTGTCAATAGAGTAAAATATTGTATTCATAGAAATTATTATAAATCATATTGGATAGTTATGCAGATTCTCAGAAACACTTGCATTATTATCTAAAAAAAAAAAAGCCATCACACTTACACACACACATACACATACACACACACACACACACACACACACACACACACACACACACACACACATATATATATATATATATATATATATATATGATCTCACTGAGTTGTGTCTTTGTTGAGCACTATCCTACTTGCTGTCCCTAGAATAAATATGTCTGCTTTATACAAAATAATGCACAGCAAACACATTTTAGTAACCAGATTTTACAATCATGCTAACCTACTGCTTTAAAATATATCACATGACATTTCTTCCAGAATAGACTTATAAGATTATTTATGCTTGTCAATCAGATGAATTAAATGAGTTATAGTAAAGTATATGTTTGGAACACAAATTTTTAACACAGATTATTATGCTGCTGCTAAGTAGATTTTCAAAAACATTTAAATAAATGTTTCATTTTCTATGCCTTCTAAAATAAGACATTTACTTACTACAAGAAACTACATCATTTAGACTCATTATAACTGGCATATTTTATGAATAGAGTATTTTTCCTGAATCTGTGGTGTGTCAGTGTGATAACTATGTCAAAGGTTATACTAACTGCTTTCAGTTTCTCTGTGAGAATTCTGTGAGTTGAAGCTTTTGAAGTAGTTCATGGACACTGTGCATGAGACAGCCCACATCTCAGATTGTCTCTCTTAACATTTTGGCGGGAAACTTATTAAAAACTACTGACAAACATTCATTTAGTAGTGTAAATGCATGTAAACATGACAAAACCTTCACAATGTATTCCACAGACCATTACAGCCTCTTACTTCTTTTCAGAAAGAGAAACAAATTGAATCACAGCTTGCCATTAAATCTTCAGATATTTTGACTGGTTATGAAACAAAACATTATAACTGACATATTTTATGAATAGATTATTTTCCTGAATCTGTGGTGTGTCAGTGTGATAACTATGTCAAAGGTTATACTAACTGCTTTCAGTTTCTCTGTGAGAATTCTGTGAGCTGAAGCTTCTGAAGTAACTCATGAACACTGTGCATGAGACAGCCCACATCTCAGATTGTCTCTCTTAACATTTTGGCGGGAAACTTATTAAAGACTAGTGACAAACATTCATTTAGCAGTGTAAATGCATCTAAACATGACAAAACCTTCACAATGTATTCCACAGATCATTACAGCCTCTATGTAAGTGAAATTAAGCCCAAAATTACCAACAAGCAATAAAACTCAACATTCTTCTCCCAACTCAATTTTCATACAAATCCTATTATTCACTGTGCCCACACAATCAAAAGCATTTCTATATATTAATAAAGAAAAGAAAAGAGAGTAGAAAATAAAAGGGAGTGAGGCAGAAATAAAAAATGTAAGAGAAAGCTGTAAGAAGTATATACAATGGAATGTTACTTACTGTTTATATTAATAGAGTTAAAAATAAAACATATTATTTACTCTTATTTAGTTCTGATTATTATTAGTTAAAGCATAACAGATTATTTACAAACAGGCATAAGCAGTATAATCAAGAAAGTATAATTAGAAATAGCATTTAAAGAACTTATAAAAACTTTTACAAGGAATAAATATGTTATTATTCTATTAATGATATTTTCATTACTGTTCTCTCCCTGCCCTCCCCCACCCTTTACCCACTAAATAATCTAAATAGAATGTTATTGTTTAAACAAAGAAAATAATAAAAGGAGAAGGAAAAAAAAGGTAAAGATAAAAAAATGTATCAAATTACTAACCTTACTTCTTTTCAGAAAGAGAAACAAATTGAATCACAGCTTGCCATTAAATCTTCAGGTATTTTGACTGGTTATGAAACAAAACATTTCTTTGCACATAGAGAATAACTTTGATTAAATCTTTTCCAAAATATTTGTGGCTTTCTGGAAATGCAGGAACTATATTCAAAAGATTAATAATGAACTAAAATGATGAGAGAGAAAAAACATATAACAAATCATTTGTTTTTTAGTCTCTTCTTCTTCTCTGAAGTCTTCCACGAAGCTTCAGTTGTCAATCTCTTTAATGAAGAACTAGCCCATTCCATTTCTTCTATTTTATCCAAAATCCTTTTTTCTTTGACAAACAGTAAAGCAGAGTCTAAATCATCGAAAACCTTAGGACCATCAGGAAGGAAGATTTTAAGCTTGGCAGGAAACAGAAGGTATGTTTTAAACTGTGCTTTTTTAAGCTCCCTTATTAGTGGCAGAAAAAACGTTTCTTTTAGCTATTACCATGGAAGAATAGTCATTGTCAAAATGCACAGTTGTCTCATTAATCTTAACAGGAGCTTTAGCCCAAGCAGATTTAAGAACCATCTCTTTATCAAAAGATGATAGAAATCTAACGATAACTGATCTAGGATATTTTTTGTTAGAGTTAGTATTAGCTATAGATCTATGTGCTCTTTCGATACCAAAAGAGAATGCTTCTGGTAAGTCTAAAGTTTTAGGGAGCCAAGTTGTTAAAAAAGAAGTAATATTGTTACCTTCAATATTTTCTGGCAGTCCAAAATCCTAATGTTATTAGCCTAGATCTATTTTCCAGGTCATCCAGCTTTGTTTGTAAATGTGTATTTTGTTTCAGCAGAAACTCAATGTTGATTTCCTCTTCTTGGATTCTATTTTCCATGTCATTCACAGCTTCTTCTATGCCTGTCATCTGGTTCTTCTGTTGTTGCAGGTCTGTATGTAACAGGTCTATTTGTTTTGTAGTTTTTTCTATGAAGGTGTCTATTTTAGTATCCATTTTATCAGTAAGTTGCTGGATTATAATTATCAGAGACTGAAGTTCTTTCTTGATGCTGGAGTCTTGAGAATTTGTCTTACTGGAACTCATTTCAGACTGATAAACTGACAGGAAAATTTCCACAGTGATTTCTGACAGGAATATTGTTAAGATCTCCTTTCTTTTTTAGATATAGTTCAGGAACTATATAAAACAAACGTATTTAGAAAGAAAATTACTTCAAAAATTAATTTTTTAAGCAATTAATTCCTGTCAGTGTAATGAAATTGGTGGAGCTGAAGAAATCTGCTGCTATCCTGTGTTCATCCTTGGCCACGCCCCCCCTTAGTGCTGTTCTGACTTCTTCTAGGGTGGGCTCCTCTTCTTCTCTCATCATAGGCTATTTCTGGGGAAGTACAGCTTCTGTGGGGTTTTCTTCATTCAAAAGCTGCTGGAAATACTCCTTCCATCTGCCTTTAATGTCCTCTGGGTTGGTAAGCAGATTGTTGCTGGCATCCCTTATGAAGGGTGTCTGACTATTTTCTTTATCTTTCTGTCTTTGCCTTGCAACCTGATATAGTTTCTTTGTGCCCCTTACTGAGTCACTTTCCAGAAGTTGGTACAGTGCCTCCGATGCCCTATTCTTTGCTATTGCAACTTCTTTCTTAGCTTCTTTGTTAGCCAACCAGTAGTCCTTCCTAGCTTGGTCAGTCTTTTCTGTCTCCCACTTCTTCCTTTTTTCTTTTGATGACTTCCTGGATTCTACATTCCACCACCAGCTTTCCTTATGTACCTTATTTCCATACCTGGCTCAGCCACATATCTTTTCTTGCAGTCCTAATGCATGCTGTTTTTAGGCACTGCCATTTTTCTTCAACTCCACCTATTTCCTCCTCTTCTTGGGGTGCTAGAGCCCTGAGTAATTCCTTGAACTGTTGTGCTTTCTTTCCAGTCAACTTCCAGGTCATCAGCCTGATATCTGTTGACTTTAGAGCCTTCTCTGACCACTGCTTGCAGCTGATTGTGGCAACTAGTGGTTTATGCTGTGGGCTGACTGTTTCACTGGGGATAACTTTGCAATCATCGATTCTGACTCAGTGCCTTTTCCTTACTAGGAGAAAGATTACCTGAGTTGCATGTTGACTACTCTTGTATGTGATCTTATGACTGTCTCTCTTTATGAACCATGTGTTGGGTACTATCAAGCCATTTACCAGACAGAAGTCTAGAATGGCTTCACCTTCTTTATTCTTGTTACCCTGCCCAAGTGGACCCAGGGAGTCCTCATATCCTGTTCTGTCTGTCCTGATATGTGCATTCAAGTCACCCATTATCAACACCAATTCATGTTGTCCTGCTTTATCTAGTAGGTTCTGCAACTGCTGTCTGAATGCACTCTTTTCCTCACTATTACAACCCTGCTGTGGGGCATAGGCTGAGATTATGAATACTCCAATCATCTCTCTGTTTAAGGATTTCTACGATGACTCCAAAGGAAACAGCTTCAGGAAGTGATTGTGGGGACCCTTTTCTTTCAGCGAAATCTGTGTCTTCAGTGATGGACTCCTCCAGGGAGTCTAAGTGTTCTCTTGTACACATCCTCTTTTTAGGGACCTCCTCAGTGGGGTGCTGTGGGGAGGTATCAGAACAGGTGATTACAATTCCCTGGGTGGGAACCTGGAGTTTTGGTACTGGCCATCGCTGTAGAAGGAGATGGTAAGGATCTGAGCACTGAGACATCATGGTAGAAGACTTAGGATCCAAGAGGTTCCAGTCCCGGGGGTCTGAAGTGCAGAACAACTCTGAAAGCTACAGAAGTGAATGCAGCAGCTTGGATCTAACAGGCAGACTATGGCTGCAGGAGTTCTCTGGATCCAAGGAGACTGGAGCCTTCAGAGAAAATCTCAGATCCGAGGATAAAGTTACCCTCGGATCTGAGCCAGATGGATCCGGATGACTCAGATCCAAAAACTTTGAAGCAACAGGAGTCAGTGGAGGAATCTGTAAAGGGGGAGTAGCAGACATATGTATCTCCTGACCCAGATTGGTAGGAGTCAAAGGAACACCATTCTGGCTCTGTGCCAAATTCTTCTTCTTCACCATTTTCTCCATATCTTCTTCTGTAAGGCTTCTGGAAGAACGAGGGGAGTATATGGATAGAGACTTGGGTATTTCTAAAAAACAGAGAAGGTACCCTGTCAGGGACCTGATCCAGTGATGGGGAGTACATTGTTCTAGGCAATAACATGGCATTCTGAAAGTCAGATTTGGATTGCAATGGATCCGATGAAGTTGGAACTGAGAGCTTTGTCTTCATTAGATCCAACATAGGAGGTACTGGATCAGATACTTTTTCCTTTGCAGAATCTTGTATTTTAGCCTTTTTTGGATCCAGGGTTGAGTCTGGGTCCTTATGACACCTCTTTCTTGAGGAATCTGAAGCTGAGGAGTTGGATGATTGCTTCAGAGAAGAGGTTTTAGAAATGTTTGTCATAGAGGAAGAACCCTCCAGTATAGCCTCTCCAAATGAGGAAGGAAGAAGACCTTTCGGTATCAGTTTATGTTCGCATTCTACTAATGCGTGAGAGTTATGGCCATAGCATATGGAGACGTCCTTCTGAAAATGGAGAGGGTCTAGACAATATACACAAAGTGTGTTGACATCAGAAAGTAGTAGCTTGTGCCCACACTTTGAACACTTCTTAAATCCTGCTGGTTTATCTGCCATCACTAAGTCAAAATAACAAAAAACAAATAACTGTCAACACTGGAATAACAGAGCAAGAAAGGTGTTTTTTTTGTTTAGACAGGGAAATATAGAGAAAAAAGGGGAAAAGGGAAGGAAATGCCAACAATGGTAATGGAGCTACAATGGTGTTGTAGAAAGGAAAAAGATACTAACAAGTACCTAAGAAGTACAAAAAAGTACGATAGATGGAAAAGGAATTAGAAAAAAACAAGAAATATATAAACACGGGTAAGAGACAGTAATAGAAAAAGTTTTTAGGTAAGGAGTATAAAAAATATACTTATCTGAAGAACTCTCTCGAGAAATGGACGACTATGTCTTTTGCTTGAAGCAGCGAACGAGATCTGAGGTAATTGGGGTTGGTGCATTGTGGGTAAGGGAGAAGCTCTATAGTTTTTGGTTGCCACGAGCTTTATCAAAGGCCGAGGTGGGTCCGACTAGATCCAAACCCATCAGTGAGGACAGAATAAAAATTGACAACTCAGATATATTGTTATATACCATACAATCTATGCATCATTAGATAAATTGTTCAATTTCTGTCTCCTTCACTCCTCCTCCTCCTCCAAAACATTTTTCTGCATGTATCATTCGGATAAGTTCCATTTTTTTGTATGTACTTTACTCCGAACATTTTCTAAAGATCATAATTCCTGTTCTTTTATCTCTGTTACAATATTCACTACTTCAAGTATAGTTGGGTTAGATTTTGAGTTCTATTTTCTAGCAATTGCTTTTTCGGCAGTGACCAGAATTAAACTTAACAAAGTCTTACTATGTCTAGGTAAATTCAGATCCTAGATCCCTGCACAAAAAAAATTAATTTCCTTAGTTACACTTATTTGCTTTATTCTTGACAGAGTACTATTTAGGGAATTTTTATATTATGTCAACTCATTACTCACTCAGAACATGTGTCCCCAGTAACATCTTTCTTCTTCATCATACCTCAAACATTTGCCATCTATCTGAGGAAAAATTCTTTGGAGTCTGCTTGGGGTATAAAAGTATCTATGCAAACACTTTTAGGCAAAAATCCTAAATCTTCTAGGTTTTGTTGCATATTTGGGAGTTATATGTATGCTTTCCCATTGTTTCTTTGTGAATTCTATATCTACTCTCTTCTCAATCTTTTCTGACCTTTTCTGATTGATTACTGCAGTTATCATGCAATGTTTTATATATCCTATTAATTCTCCCTTTTTTAACAGTAGCTTCTGTACTAGACTCATTTAAAAACTCAACCAGTGCAGGTCTTTCATTTATTACTCACCTCTCCATTGCTCTTTGTCTATAGTATGACATCAGTCACTGATAGCGAAGGGAATCACTAGCCTGCAATCCAAATGTCTTCTTTACCTCTTACCATTCTATTACCTTTCCATCTTTGATTATTTGTTCTCAGTACCTTGGTTCCTTTGTCAGCTTCCTTCAGTAAATTCCACCTCCCTCTTGCCTATTCTCTGTAGCCCTAATTGCAATCATCCCTATAGGCAGAATCTCCTTTCTCCATTCCTGTGTTGGCTTAGATTTTAGTAGACTTTGTGATACTTTATGAATATAATATGTTTTATGACTGCTGTTATTCTCCTTAAAGATCTGCATCTAAAATCCTATTCTTTTCTTATTTCTTGAATTACTCTCTGATTCTTCATCATATCTTTCCACTTTGAATGGTAGATTTCTGCTTGTGTTATGTATAAGAACCTTAAATGTGTAGCTTTAAATATCCCTTTATATCAGGTAATCCTAAATGTCCTTGTTCTATTGGAACGATCAACTTATCCCACTTGACTCTTGCCCTCTTCCCCTCTCAGATAAAATCCTTCAACTCTTTATTATCATCCACAACATCTCCTCTGCTTGATAAAAACATGCCTACCCATGTATAACACTAAAGGGACTAAAAACATTTTACTGCTTGTATCTTGCTAGCCATATCCATAAGTAAGAGCTTCCAGTTATCTGTTTTTGTATTATCTTTTGTTAAGTCTCTTTCAGATATTCTTAGCTGCCATGTACTCCTGAATACTTTATTTTAACATGTCCCCATAAATATGGGTATTGCTGAAACAATTCATATGTGGGTACATAGTTCATAGCTATTGCCTTTGTTTTATCTTTATTATTTTTATTTCCTGAAAAAATGGAACTGTCTCAGAATGTTCTACAACACTACGATGCTCTTTTCTGATTCCATCAGGTACAAAATAATACAATCTGCAAATAATGCCGTCTTTTCTTGAACCCATATGAATTATATCCTTGAATTTCTGAGTCCCTTATTTTCTTTACCAGTGGTTCTTAATATAACACAAATAACAAGATGGAAAGAAGACAACCCTGCCTGGTTCCCCTCTTCAGACACAACTTATCAGAGAAGAGAGTTCCTACTTTGATTTTTGCCTCCATTCTCTCATATATCCTTCTAATCAACCTTTATTATTGTGTATCACAAAATACAAATGCTTCTATTGCCTTACTCATAAAATCCCTCTCTGTCGAATGCTTTCTCTGCATCAGGACCTACCAATAACAGTGGGATTTTCTTACATTCTGCTTCCGTCTGAATCATCATTCTTCTGTTAATGTTGTCAAATGTTTGTCTTCCCTCTACAAAATTATATTGGTGCATTTCTACCAGGTTTTAGCAATGCCTTTGCCATTCTTTTAGCCATAATACACATAGACACTTTATAGTCATGATTTAAAATCGAAGTGGGCCTATATGAACCTGGATCAGATGGGTCTTTACTGTCTTTAGGTATTAAAGCCACCACAGCTTTTTTTCCTGTATTTTGGTGCCACCCCTCCTTTTAAAATGCTGTTAAACAAAACCTTCCAGATCTGTATCACTTTCTTCCTTCCTATGTTCCAAACTTCCACAGGAATACCATCCATTCCTGGAGTCTTTCCTGCAGACTGGTTATACATCACTGTTTTTATCTCATCTTTCCTATCTTAACCGTTAGTTGCTGAGCCTCATCTACCTCTAACCTTGGCATATTTAAGTCTTCCATAAATATGTCTATTTGTGCTTTTTTTATTTCCCCACTTTCTTCCTTATACAAATTTTCATGAAATTTCCGAATTATGTCTAATAGCTCTACAGGATCTCTGGTTATTATTATCATTATTATTATTATTATTAATAATAATAATGTATTTATTTATTTATTTTTTGTTACAGGCTCCCTAAGTTTGGCAACGACCCTTTCTACCTTCTATTGCCTAAGTTGTTGTGCAAAACATTTTTATGCTCTGGAATTATTATCAAAAGCAGTTGCTTAATTGTAATTTTTCTAAAGTCAGGTATTTTATCCAGGTACTCCATTGGTTTCTCTTTAGAACTCTACAATTGCATCTCTTCTTGCTCTGTGAGATTCCCCTTATTTTGGAATACTTTAACATTTGTCAGCCCCTCTAAATAATTCTTATTACTTCTTAACCATATTTCTTTTCCTTTTATTTCTACCCTATTTTAAAGTCCACTTTCCTTTTCTCTGATTCACTAGCTGTAGCTTCTGTTTCAGACTTATCTGTCTGTCTCTCACTGCAGTTCTCACACCATTTCTAGTCTGTGCTCTCCCTGAACACTAGAATTTGCATCCCAGGCCAAGAATCTTTGCTGCACTGCCCTTCCACTTCATCCCTTGAATGCACAGACTATCCAGTCTTTTCCTCAGTTTCACATAATCCACTTCCAAAGTGCATCATGTCAAGGAATCTATCTTCATTCTATCAGTTGATTAATTTTTGGCATGGTGAATGGTGTTGCATTCAACTTTTGATCAACAGATCTTTCCCAGGTAACCCAGTTTGAGCAGCCCTGACTTAATAGTGTGAGTTTACTAATCAATAGGAACATGTAGAACCCACATATTATAAACATGGATCTGTAGGTTAGAATACACCAAGTCCTCCATGCACCTAGCACTGGAACTACTCACATTCTATATATTGTACGGTAATCTCTGAACAAATTTGCGTTGATCTTCCTTTACTGTACATTGTATAGTATTTTAAATTTTATATTATATAATTTTCTTATTTCTGCAACAGAAATTCATATATATATATTGCAGATAGACACACACGCACACACACACGCACACACACACACACACACACACACACACACACACACACACACACACACGCACACACACGCACACACACACACACACACACACACACACACACACACACACACACACACACACACACACACACACACACACTCTACAAACAATTTAAATGATATAAGTCGCCTAGTGACATATTTTTGAGACATGGGAGGAAACCAGAGACCCTGCATATAACACCATAGACTCTTAAGGAAGAAAATGTTTTGTTTCTAAATACGAACTTGACATGTTTTCTTCCTACTGTGCAAAAAAGCTTTAAATGAGCAGTAGCTAATCTAGTAAACCAAGTATAATAATTATTTAATCAATTAACATTTTATAACAGTCCACCAGTAGTTCCAATACATTATAAAGCATACACAAATCAAGACCCTGTTTTTGTAAGCTTTTCATACGACGGCAAGCATGGTGACTGCTCTGAGACTGGGCAGAATGCCACCAGTGGATGATTTAAGAAATAGACTTTTCAGAGGAATCTTTCAAATGACTAGGAAAATAATAGAAAAATAAGGATAAATCAGAGGATGGCCATAAAGTTAATATAAGCTTTTGGGAATCAATCAAATAAACTCAATGTTCCAGCAAATGAACTCTGAATTTTTTTGATAAAGGTAAATTTTATGGCACCAAGCTGAAATGAAATATGTTAAAGGCTTAAACATGGGACAAGCATATTCCAAAATCATTTTTATATTGATGTTAGTTATGGTCTTTAGAAAGCAGTTTGGATAATGCTAGTTATCTCTGGCATTATACCTTTTTAAAGCTAAGTATACAGCTTATAAAAAGCAATGAGATAATAGTTCAGTAGTTCTCATCAGTGACCTCAAAATAAACCTTTTATTGTTTTCAGTCAGACCATAGTCCTCATTTGAAAAATAAATTTCCAAAATGTCTCATGCTCCTTGTATACAATTAAAATCTTTACTAAGTCAAATAATATTGCATTTCTTATTTTACCTTTAAATAGAATCTCAATTCTATATTCTAGAGGTTTAGATATATAATACATTTGTGTATCTTCTACTACATGAACATTTTCTTGTGCATGTTGTTTGATACCATGCAAACTTATCCAATCTTCTGAGCCAAGATCAAATTCAAATTTCAAATTATTATTTATAGTCTGTCATCAGCATTAAGTATGCTGACCCAGAATGCCTTTTAACTGAAGTCTAATTTATAGCACAACTTGCAAGTAGAATTAGCATCTAGGATGAAGTTTTCTCTGTCCATTTCCTGATAACATGAGTATGCATGTCATCCCTAAATGTGTCAGCAACATAACAACTATTCTTATACACTGAGGATGAGTACAGGGAATCCAGTCAAGAAGATTATTTTTATCTTCTATTGTGCTTTGCCTAGTAGGAGCAGTTAGGACTTGTCAGAGGTTTCATGATTAGGTACAGGTGTTTGTCCTTTGAACCCATGGTCAGTCCATTCATTACTGAAGTCTTCCAGTAGTATATCTGTTTGGATATTGTTCATATCCTACTCAAGTGTCTTGGGAGGGAGATAGTTGACCTGTTTTGGTCTGTGATATATGCACCAACTAATATTGTTTCCGCCCTTATAGTTATCATTTTTATAATACTGTATAACTGAACCCCTTGTAGAATAAACCCATCTGCTTCCCTTGCTGTTGCAGCCAAAATTGCAGTCATCAGTCTATGAATGAGGGTAGGATTTCCTGATGATACTAACTTCTCTATCCTCAGCTTCAATCATGTTCCATCTACAGAGAGAATCAGGTATGCAGTGTGCACTGGATGCCAGCACATGTATTGTACAAAGGCTTCCATGCAGAAACATGCTGACTTAGGTAACCTCAGTAAGCCCAGGTGTCCTGGAGGCATAACTTACTTTAAACATCCCACAGACTATGTAGTAGCAAATCCTGTAGGTTTGCCACCTTTTCAGATGGCTGAAGAGGGACATTTTTCATGGGAACATGACATTTTACAAGACAAACCATACTATAACCAGTGCAAAGGACCAGACTTCCGTTTTTTGCCAAAATAAAACTTCATTCTTATAAAATCTGAGCCATTTCTGTTGGTTCTTATCATACTAAAATATTTCAGGTGCAAAATAGTTATTTTTTGCAGCTATTAGTGGAAATCTTAAGTATTTTTTTCTTGTAATCTTCAGACATCTGCCATTTTTCTGTGTTTTTTGCACGGGACAATTTCCTTAATAGGGACTGTCTTACATAAAGAGGGATGGGTGGGTGGTAACCCTAAAATCCTGCCCACATTGTGTATTCACAGATGGCCTCCTTAAGCCACACCCAGAATCATGACATCCTCATGCATATTCCTAATACTTTCAAACTAATGAACTGTTTTAAATAAAGAGAAAGGAAACAAAGAAACACACTCAAAATCAGTTGTTACATATCATTTATTAATTAAAATGGAAGCTGACAATGAGAGTCACTCATTCATAGTGTGTTTTTAAATACTTCAAGTATGTACCAGAAAAGACAACATACATTTCTATAGTTCAAATAATCAAAGTTACCATTTGGGTTTGTATTTTCTTCCTCTTCAGGACATTCTAGATACTGTACACTGTTGTTCATCCTTAAAACTTAGAGTTACTTTTAATTTGCAAGTGCTGAAACTCTGAAATGTGCTGCAGAAGAAGTATCTAAGTCCACCCCAAACTTGAACCTCCACATAAATTCATTGAAGTATGCGGACATCATATGAGGCTTTGTACAATCAATTGCCTTAATTTAATTTTTTGCATGGGATCAGAGAGCTTCTACAACATTTGTGTTTACTTTACTTCAGTAATTGGATACAGACAATTGCTATTATGGGTCACTGTCACGTGTGTCATTCTATGCTAGGGAGCTGCCCGCTGGTCTAAAACTATTGTTGAGCCAGGTAAAACATGGGCAGTTATAATCAGAAGTAAAGTGTTGGCATCTTGTTGCAAAATGAAAGTGATATATCCAGTTTAAGACTAACAGTCATATATTCCAATCACCCAACAGTCTTGCTGTCCCATATTTCATCCTCTATGATATTTTACTTCATCAAATAAACATTCATTTATTTGTACTACTCCCACAGGATCTGCTACTAGCATTGTGTTTTTCATCAATTTACATGAACAGGCATCTCTTTGTAACTAATACCAGTCCACTGCTGACCACTCTGAAATGCCAAAGGCTTAACAACTATGGTAAAAGGTGATTTCCATGCCCGCCCGCCAGTACAATAACTTCAGAAGTGTTGAAAGGGAGCGATTTTAAAATGACTGAAAATGTCCCTTTCAGGAGTTCAAACTTGGTTATGCAGGCCCAGGATTGATGAAACACCCTTCTGTTTGAATGATTGCTATCAGTAATTCCACAACAGTGACCGAGCATCCAGGAAGGAGTTATGCTAAACTACTTAACAATTACTACATATAAGACATTGCCTGAGATCTCTTGCAAGTATTGTTCTTTGTATACTTACATTTTTCAGTAATGACTTACGATTTATTCATATATGTTTTGTTTAATTAAGTCCCTACAACTCATACATATTATTTCCAGTACTTATTTCTATTCTGGCATGAATAACAGTAACTGAGAGAAACAGTAACCATATATATGGTTAAACTGTCAGTTATTACCTGCCAATCATCTGAAGACATAGCCACACCTGTACAAAATCTGGCGTGGGATATTTAAAGTAAGTTGTGCTTTTCTAGATTGATTGCTTGCTTACTTATTTCCCTAGTCTTCAGCAACCATGTATTACTCAAATGGATCCTGTCCACATCCTCCTGTCAAGATGAACAACCTAGTATCAGCTTCTCCCTCCCAGCTACGAATGTTTATCATTGTCCAGATTTAGGAAAGATAATAGTGACTGAAGCTTAAATATTTTATATAAATAATGTGATTAATCAATGGCATATATTCCCCTGCTTTGTGGTTAATAATTTTATAAAGTTTAATAAACTGAGTGTATGAAATAATACAAATGGGCAACTTAGCCCTTCATATAATTTTTATAGACATATGTGACATATGTCAGATGAGGGATCTTTTGCTTCCACAGAACTTACATAGCTGGATATCAATTTCTATAAATTTAAATGTAGATATAGACTAAAAGTTGTAATCTGTTAGTCTAAGAAATATATTTTAATTATGGATTGTCATAACAAAATGACAGCTTGATATTAACATTTTATGTGTTCTTTAATTTGCTGCCAAATTGTATTAGTTTCTCTGTCAAAAAGTGTCATCTTAGGGAAAGAACATTTCCATATACCAACATTTCTCAAACTGTTAAATTTCTGCATATGCAATTTTAAAATTAAGTGGCCTAGAAATACCATCATTAAACCCAGAAGAGCAATTTAAAATTATGTAAGCTTAATGATGCAAAATACATAAAACATTAATAACAGCATTGATACATCTGATTTGTAGTCTAGTATTTTAAGTGTATTCATTGACTAAGTAAAAGGAAGATATTAAAAAAGTACCATCAAATACTGTTTTACAAGCACCAAGTTAAAGAGATTGAGTACCAAGAGAATGTTTGCATGCTTGTGGAAAAGATAATAATGCCCACCACAACTATATTTAAACTTTGTGACCAGCATATCAACAGCTACAAAAACTATATATTAGTAATACATTGTATTCCTATGACTTGTAATGGCTTATCTATCAACATGCTGTGTTCAAAACGTAGGATAAAACCAAAGCATCCACAAACAACCAGGAAAAAAATACTTGACTAAAACACATTTTAAATAAACACTCAGCATTATCATAATGTACTACAGAATATCTCTCACGACCCAGATCAATCAGTAGTACAGCAGGTAATTTTCATTAAAATTTAATGTTTTATGAAACGAGGTGTTAGATAAACCTGGATAGTTTCTACCTAGTCATTTTTATATCCACATGCCAATTCTTATAGATACTTGTTCGGTTATTCTATCAAATGAGTGAACCTTTACTTTCAGTGCTATTTGTATAGGGTCATAGGTAAGTACTAGGCTAGCTGCCCTTTTGAGCCATTTTAAGTCTAGACAATTTCCCTTTTTGTGCTTGAATTAACCTATTCCATTTGGTGTTAGATTGGCCTTACATGTCTAATGGTTGATAATAATGTATTACTCCAATTAAGAATAACTGGGATCATACCACAGATAATTTGAGGGGACCCACAAATGGGGTAAAGCATTTAGGATATGTCTCTGTCCATTAGTAGCACAGGAGGAACTCCTAGGTTAAATGTTTTGTTTCTCATCCATAGATCCAAATTGTGCTTGAATATGTACAGGGATGAGCTTTGTTTTACATGGATGGGGAGTCTGTTCCACAGCAGTGGTATCCTCTGCAAGATATAACTGTCACTCCAAACCATTTTGTTAATGTTGCAGAAGAGTTATATCTCCAGTTTTAAAAAAGTGTACCTTAATACAGGCCTGAGGAGGGAGAAGACCATTAATATGGGAAGTAAGTCTAAATGCATGATAAAAATACCAATTAGTGTAGCCCAAATGAACTACTTACTTATGTTGCACCACTACAAGCAAATGTGTATTGCTTGTGTTGCAAGCTGTATGATATAGATTATTCTTTATATACATGGGAACAGTTTACTCTGTTGATTAGTTGGTTTGTTGACAAAATTTACTGCTGTGGAAAGTGATTGAAAGCAGTCTTTGTTTTATGTTGCAGGTTTACAAAGGAAGGAAATCGAGTGCTTGCAGTTACAGTAAGTAGGATTGTGTTTTAATGTTGAAACTTGTGGATATACCAAAAATGTTGACATTAGGAGTGTGTGTGTGTGTCTGTGTGTCTGTGTGTGTGTGTGTGTGTGTGTGTGTGTGTGTGTGTGTGTGTGTGTGTGTGTGTGTGTATGTGCGTGTGTGTGCGTGTGTGTGTGTGTGTGTGTGTGTGTGTGTGTGTGTGTGTGTGTGTGTGTGTGTGTGTGTGTGTCTGTGTGTGTGTGTGTGTGTGTGTGTGTGTGTGTGTGTGTCTGTGTGTGTGTGGGGGGGTGTATGTGGGCTAGGGTAGAGAAAGTTCAAGGGAGGGTGCACATGGGCTTGTGTATATGAAGTTTGTGTGAGTGTCTTGTTTTGTGGTAGTGTTTGGGAAAGGATTTTTCATAAGATAAGGTACAGGGTTGGGGTTAGGGCAAGGGCAGGATTTAGGTTGTCATACATTAGTAAGGTGGTGCAGGAGGGCAACCAAACATCCATCCAGCCAGCCAGCTATCCATCCATTCATTCATCATCCACTTTCTGAATTGCTTATTCTGGTGGGGGTCATGGTTACAGCAAGCTTAACTTGGTAAACCAGACTTCTCTATACATATGGGACAGTTTAGGCAGGTGTGTATTTTGTTGTGTGAAGGGGAGTGCTTGCCTATCTATGTCTGTGTATGATACTGCATTTGGCTCCTGGAAGCATACAAATTGGCTCCTGGAAGTATACATAAGTTACTATGACAGCTGTACACATGACTTCATGTAGTAGTGTACTGCAAGTACTGAATGTGGTCTCTTGGCACACTTTGTGTACTTTGCAGTGTTGCAAACCATGTTCCATGGACACTGGGATTCCACATGGAGCTGGCCAATTGTGAAACTTTGTGTAGTCTGCAGTGTTGCAGAGTGCGTCCTGTGGACACTGATGGGGTCCACATGGATCTGGTTCCGTGGAACATTGTGGATATTCTGCAGTGCTGCACAACATGCCTGTAGCCTAGAGTGTTGGACAACATGTTCTATGGACATTAGTATGGTGCTGAGCAAAAATAGTTGAGTGTACCCCACTGCTTTACACTTTTGTGAACATCTACTACTTATCTGTCAGGTTGAATTGTATGTACCACTCTGGGTCTGTTACATGTGCCACCGGTTTCTCATATTCATTGTTTGCTAACAATAATTTTCATCCCATGTGTATTGCTCCATATTCCATGTGTATATAATTTTTTGACCTGTGACATAAATTAGCTTTGTATAAAATGTTTTCCATTTTCTAAGGCACTGATTAACTACTTCTAATCAAAATGATCTTATTGCTGCTTTCTGTGCACCCTCAGGATTTTAGACTGCTTTATGAATGGGTTATATGCTTTCAATGCTTTCCATGTTCTGCTATATTGTCTGTGGCATTATATTGTATTATTTGATTGATTGTTTGTTTGCTTGTCTGTCTTTATTAACCGCAGTAGAACAGTGATCCATATGGCCTTTATGGGTCAGCCTTGGAGTACCATCAGTTTAAATGAGTTGCTAAGGGTTACACACTAAGAAAATTGGGCTTGAGGGACTCAAACACTGAACTTGAAGATGACAGTTATTAACCTGCTTGTAGCCTTAATCCGCTGCTGTGACTGCCATACCGATAATCCAATTACTAAAAGTAATTACATGGTGCATATCTTCACTGTTTTGCTGCCATTTGAATGAGAAGTTAAAGTGGGGTGCCATCTGTCTGAGTTGGTGGAAGGTTGGGGGCAGTTCGGGTGGTTGTAAAAGATCTCTCAGTACTTATATAAAGCAGAAGGAGAATTTCCCTGGTGGCATGGCCAGATTTTCCCTTGTCAGTATAAATTCTCTGTATCTTTTTCACTCCTCCATTTCTGTTTATTCTTTTAATTAATTTTGACCTACATTGCATTCCATACCAGTATTCTGTATGATACTTTTACTGCTCATAGGTTCATAGATTCATAGGAAGTTACTAGGCTAGTGGCCCTAGAGCCTTTACAAGCCTAATCATGTTAATCCTGAGTATCTCTATTTGTTCTTTTTGGGTAGTTCACAGAGTGAATTTATGAAAAGAGCGGGTCTGTAATCAACACTGGCTACCCCAGTCAGTGAGGGACATGGGCACCACCCCAGGGGTGAATCTGCAGTCCTGCATCCAATTATCTAGGCTGCAGTTGAATAGGGTCAGTGAGGAACTCTATTTTACGTGAATAGGAAGTCTATTCCAGACAAGTGGCAGTCTCTGGGAGACATATCTGTCTCTCCAGCATGTTCTGTTAATCTCACAGGCGAGGCTGAGATCCCTAAAGAGAGTGACTCTTGTCCCACTTGACTTGTGGATGTGCAGCATTTCTGTTATGGCAGGGTTGGAGATTGCCCTATAGGCCAGGCACAAGTCACCTCTCAGCAGCCTATAAGAAACAGAGTAATGTGAAAGGGCTTTCAGCCTGTCAATGTAAGTCATGGTTTGGATTCCCTGTATTTTTTTAGTGAGAAACCTCTGAGGTCTCTCCAGCTGCTGCAGGTATCTGGTGAGGTACATGCAAAAAGTTGCATCACACTCTATTAGTAGTCTGATGAGGGTCGAGTACAGTGAAGTTATAACCTCCTTTAACTTGGATGCTATGCCTTTGCTTATGAGCTGCACTATGTAGAAGGCATTCCTTACCACTGTGGAAACTTGGTGGTCAAAGTTCAGATTGCTATAAACCTGTGTTCTCAAATCTCGCACCACTGGGTTGGAATTCAGGGTGGTGTTGTCAATATTGTAATTTGTAGGGAATTCTGCTTTGCCAAACGGAATAGTAATGTATTTTTTGCATTTAGTTTTAGACCATGGTTTTGGTAGCAATCATTCATTTGTGTTATATATTGACATCATTGGGGGACTCAGTGATTGCTCCCATTTTGCAGTCATCAGCAAACTTGGCGAGCCAGAGGCCATCTACTTCGGCATGGACTTCTGAGAAATAAATGCCAAACAGTAAGGGGCACAACACAGACCCCTGTGGTACTCCATTGGTGATGGGTCTACTGGTGGAGGTGGATTCACCAATTTTGACAGAGTGTGTTCTGTTGGAGAGCTAATTGACTACCCAGCTAGTAACATAAGAGATAATGCCTAGCTGGGAGAGTTTCTCAATGATGCCAGAGTGGGGGATTGTGTCAAAAGCCTTGGCAAGGTTCAGATAGGCTGTGTACACTGTCTTACCTTTGTCCATGATTTTGGTGACATTCTCAAAGAAGTCTACCAGGTTTAATAAGCATGAGCTACCCTTAACGAAGCCAAACTGTGCTGGGTCCAGCATTTGGAGGTTATTATGTCCTTGTTGATAAGGTCCATGATACTTTCCATGGCTTTGCAGATGAGGCTGATTAGACTTACGGGTCTGTAGTTCTCATGGTTAGTTGATGGTCTCCCTTTGTCCAGGGAATTACTGTTGCTGTTCTCCATTCTGCAGAAACATAGCCAGTTCTCAGGCTATGATTAAAGAGAACACTAAGTGGATCCACTAAGTCTTGTTTTAGATTGTTTAGTAAACAACCTAGGATATTATCTGGTCCCATTGAGGCCGTATTTTTGGCCTTGGCAAGTGCAGAGATGGCCTGTTCTATAGAGATACTAGGCAGAGGACTGGTGCCAGGTATGGTTTGGGCTGTAGTAGCTGGGGATGAAGTTTGTGCTGAATCTGTCAGCTACCATGTTGCCGATATCTTTACGGTGTAGTATGCTATTTGCCTTATTGCCAAAACAGAGGTGTCCTTTCCCAGATGTGTTGTGCTGTTCAGTTAGTTTATACTACTCAGGCTATTTTTGGTATAAACAGCTTCATATTCCCTTTGATATTTAAATGTGCCACAACACAGTAGTGCAGAATTATCAAGATGGAATGTGGAATGAAAGACATAAACTGTAGAGAAAAGCTGGAAGCACAAGGGATGTACACATTTGATGAGACAGAGTAGGGATGCTATAAACATACCACATTCTCAGGGGCAGGTTGCTGGTACAAAAACAGAAGGAAAAAGGAAGGGGAGCATCACAGAAAACAACTGGAGATGGGAAAAATAAAGACTGATGCCAGGAAATATAATGTAAACTGTTACACCACTGACAGGTTCTGAAATTAGACATTGGTAAAGAGTGAGAGCTGGTGACAGGCAATTAATTTTTTTCTTATGCAAGATGCAAAGCTATGGAAAAAAAAAGAGAGGTACATATTGAAATATGTAGAATTCATGAAAGCAGTTTATTTTCACTTTCCCTTGAGACAACAGACCTATTTAATAGTGAAGTTTACCTGACAGTACAGGTGTCATTATGTCCCTGCAGCGAAGGCAGTGTGCTGTTGAATTTGGGCTTCTTCACCCTGTCTCTGTCTTCACTGAAGTACTTGTTTTTGTGACTTATTAGGTTAGCGTTTCTGAGTAGAATATGAATTATCAAGTGTCAGTGCATTCCGTTATTTTTGGAAACTCTTTTCACATTTGGCTGACTGGAAGTTACTGCCTGGCATTTAGATGTAGGCACCTGCACTCAGTATCCTTTTCTGCCAATTCAATCCACGTCATTAGAAATGCAGCCCTTTAGTCTTAAAATAAAATCACAAACTTTTTGGCTAACAGACTAAAGTTTTTAGTCTTGCACCTGCCATTCTACTAAAATGTCATGTCCAGCTGTATACACTTGATAAAAGGTCTAAACAGAAATGTTTCATATCTTAAAACATCTATATAATAACATAACAATGGGTTGCCACAGTAATTTATTTGATTGAGTACGTCTTTTGTCTGGTTTGGAGTGCAACGCATTGAGACTATCATGGATACTGTGTTTCATGTTTGCATACATGCTGCATTGAACAATAACTGCATGGAGTCCTACACTTACATAATGATGGGGGAGCTTGTCTCTTGCAAAAAACAAAAACAAAAAACAAATCTTGTATAATGTTTATACACTTTGTTAAGTAGTCATTTTTTATTTGGATTTGGCAAAATGGACTTTGAATTTTATGTGTGTCAGAAAAACAACGTTCAGATCAGAGTGACTTCATATTTCTAATGCCAAGTAATACAAGTGTGCCCAGGACTGACTAACCACAACCGTTCAAGTTGACATTTTGATCTGAAAGTATTCCTACCAATCTAATATTTCCTATAATATACATAAGCAACTGAAATCAAGAATCATAAAACTAAATTTTCAGTCTTGGATCTGACAGCTTGCAAAAGTCCATATTAATATGTTGACTGCATGTTTTGTGTGCAGCCATAAACAGCTATGCATTTCTTTATCTGTGCCACAGTCACAGTAGTGTTTCATGGTGTGTGTGTGTGTGTGTGTGTGTGTGTGTGTGTGTGTGTGTGTGTGTGTGTGTGTGTGTGTGTGTGTGTGTGTGTGTGTGCATGTGTGTCTATATATCTATATTGTTTATTTGTGTCTTTCGGCTTTTCCCGGTTAGGGGTCGCCACAGCGGAACTCCGGTGCGCTAATGATTGACAGTTGCTTTTTACGTACCGGCTTGCCAGGCCTGATGCACAACCTTCAATGAAGGTATGCCCATTCATGCATGTCTCCATGCAGAAGATGCTCTAGCTGAGAATCGAACCGGACAGCGTCTTACTGTGAGGCGACAACGCTACCGCAGCACCACCACACACACACACATATATATATATATATATATATATATATATATATATATATATATATATATATATATATATATATATTTATCCATATATAATATCAAATTTAAGATAGTGAATTGGTACTTTTATAGCAGAGCTAAAAATCTTATCAGACAATCCCGAATCTGCCAGTGCTCTTCCTCAGGATGAACTGAGCCCTAATTATTTAATAATTGAACACAAGAGCATGATGAGCCTTCAAGCTCATGCTACTTGGAAAGGATATTGTGTAAATAGATATGTTTCTTTAATGCAAGTGAAATTGCAGAAATATCTAATGGTAAATATATATCTTTAGAACTGTCAGCATTAGGCATCTTGTCAATTCTACACAATTCTTTACTACAACTGCATACCATATGTGACGACCCACCACTGGACCAGCAATCAGGAGCCTCAATTCTCACCACTGGCACCAGTGGGGGATTTATACTGGGAGGATAACAAGTACATACACAGTTTTTCCAGATGCAGCTCTCTGCATCAAGTGCAATTTCCCTTAAGAGCACCCAGAGACCATAGTCAATCTGGGGCTGGTTTCTCCCTCTTTCTCCAGATCCACAATAAGTCTCCCCACTGACACAGCTATAGAGTTGAGATCTCAGCTGAGTGGCCAAGCCAAGACCTCCAGCACCCTCTCTGTCCAACCAGTGCTTCATGTCCCTGCCCAAGTAGCTGACACACACACGCTTTGAGATTTGATTTACACACACACACACACACACACACACACACACACACACACACACACACACACACACACACACACACACACACACACACACACCTAGGAAAGGCTGGCACAGATTTACTAGCTATGCCCATTTTTGCCCAGACTATAAGGTAGTTATCACTGCCACCAGCCAACTCTTATCAGCTACTTTAAGGCCCTTAACAAAGGGTGCCCAGTCTTGCTGTGTAATGTTACTATTATTACAAATGATATTTGACCGAGAGCAAGGCAATTAGGAGTGGCCTACACAGTGTCACCCAATAAATATGCAAGTACTCTCAGAACTTAAATATGTCTCACAAAGATCAGCCACAATGAAAGTTTTAAATATATTTAATAATAAATAATAAAAGAACAAGAAAATACTGAACATATATTCACAGTGAAATCAGAGTTCAAAATCACAGGAAGTATTTGAAACAACATTGCAGGACAGTCTCAAATAAAGAAAGAAAAATATCTAAACTAAGCTTTATTATATTCCTGACTGTATCCAAGAGAATTATGTTGTTCCCTAGAAATGTACTTTATCAGAGCAATACATATGTGGTGAATGGTTCTTCTAGTTGCCAGGTCCAAGACAGAATACAGAATGCTATGTCTCACAAAGAGACCTCTCAAATTAATATCTCAGATATTACCGCTAGGATAGCTTGCAGAATGACATAATTTCTTGTCATCTGACTCTATCCCAGGTGAAACCCACACTGCTGGAAGCTGGCAGTACTTAGCATCTACCTGTGAAAATACATCAACCTCAGATCTTTGGCAGATGCTGGAAGTCATAAAGCAATTGCATTTCTTCACATTTAAAACTAGTAATTATTTCACCTTAAAGGCAATACAGAGAACTCCTTAGTATAGACATTCTCGAGTCTACTTTAGGACCTCGAAAGTTTAACAGCTCGAATGCATATGGATCAAACCATATGCATCGAACTATTAAACAATCGAAGTCCAAAAAATAAAACATACACAAAAAAAGAATTTAAACTAGTGTATACCAACTCCGAGATCGCACTACATTGAAGTAAACAGAAATCTCCACATACGGATATTTCCGTTTACATTTTTGATGTTTTGCGCTAAAATATATACATTTAAACAGTTACAATAGTGCATGTACATTTCTGTTCTATACCAGCAGGGCACACTGTGGTTACATCTGAAAAATCACTCTGCAAAAACCTTTTCAACACACACTTCTGTACCAGTTGATATACATATGACATACAGTTCAGATACAGTTATAAGGCAAGCATCTTATATAAATCATGTTGATATTCATCAATGACATATAATTATTTACAAAATTCCAGCTAGCTGGGCTGGCAGTATCACCTTTTGTCACAGAATATATCTATACATTAGATTACTGTGCTGCTTTATTTATGTTTCCAGCATATTCCTCTTTTAACCGCTACCTTGTACACTCTGATTAGCCTATTTGTTTTTTCAATTGTCATATTGACTTGGTTTATTTCTCTTCTGTAATACTTAATTTGTATATTCTAGTGTATTGAAATGTACAGCTTTTCTCCCTGGGCATACACTGAAAAGTGGTTAGCATGCCCAGTCTGACTTCCCCAGTCAATAAATGTTAAAAAAAAAAACAAAAAACATACTTTTCCTTCATTTAGCTGATCTGACTCTTTTGCTCTCTCTATATCTATCTTAACTAACCGCTCCATTTCAGAGTCCAAAGTCCCTTCCATATGGAAACAATTCTTCACTCTACCAATACATAAAGGAGGTAACTCCTCAGACATCATTTATTTTAGACCACTTGCTATCCTCTCCTCTTTCTCTAACATTCTAGAGCAATGCATTCATAAACAAGTTATCCACTGTCTACTCCCTGAAAATCTGCTTACACCTACTCAACATGGCTTTAGACCAAAGCATAGTACTACTACTGCCTTTCTAATGTTCCTTAATACTAAATCCCTTGCCAGAGATAACAACAAACTTGTCTCCTGCCTATTCTTAGATCTCTCTAAAGCTTTTGACACCGTCTCTCACCTTCTCCTTCTGCACAGACTAACCAACCTTAACTTCTCCCCTGCTACTTTTGCATGGTTTTCCAGCTACATCACTGACAGATCTCAAGCAGTGAAGTGGCAATCTGCACTTTTCCCCTCCTCTCCCAGTTAAAATAGGTGTCCCTCAGGGTTCCATCCTTGGTCCACTACTTTTCAACATGTTCACTAATCTTCTTTATTCTTCCTGTCCTCAGTCATCACTGGTCCAATATGCTGATGACTCTGCTGTCATCACTATTGCTGTCTCTCCCTCCGAACTCATCTCTACAACACAGACTTCCTTTAACTCAGTAGAAAACTGGATCTCTGATAACCAGCTTATCCTTAACCCAAAAAACTAAGCTACTGCTTTTTCTTCCTAAAAACAACCACATTAAATCCACTTTCACAATCCAGTCCCTCAATAACACACACATCGAGTTGGAAAATAGCGCTAAACTCCTTGGTGTCATCATTGACAACCAACTTAAATTCAATCTACACATTAGCAACTGTATAAGAAAACTCATCAGAAACTAGGGCTCCTCTACCGCAACAAAAAGTTTCTCACCAGAGAAGCTAAAGTAACCATCTCTTATGCCTACCTCCTACCCAGTCTATTTTATGGCTCTCAAATTCTTACTTGCCTCAACGCCACACTCCTTGCCAAACTTGAATCTACCTACAAGATAGCCAAATTTGCAGCACATCAAACTTGCAAGTCACATTACTGTCTCTCACTCAAGCACCTTAGCTGGCTTGAACTACCTCACCAGCTTTTTCTCCCTCAACTCCAGATCATCCATTCCATCCTTTATCAGCCTGCTTACAGTCCTAACCTATCATCTGTCATCTTTCACTATTCACCTGCTAGAAATCCACAAACCTAAAATTACGAAAGGATGTATCCTCTGTAGCTGTAATCCTTTCAAGGCATGGAACAAACTCCCACTAGAGATCAGTTCACTCAAGCAACTTAGTCAATTCAAGCTAGCAACTAAAGCATACCTGTTAAGCCAATGGACCTGCCTCTGTACCCACCCCCCTTAAACAGCTTATCAACCCTAACTGCACACCTCTATCTTCTTCCAACCTATGTAACTTTCTCTAACTCTCTAGACCTTGTCTCACATTAACTTCTCTATCCTAACCACATTACATAATTCTTATCTGCATAATGTAAGATTTTACGTCTGGTGACAAAACTATTGTTAGTCCTTCTGAATGATGTAGGATTCTAAATCTGGCAGACATAATGATGAGTTTACTGTAGTAAAGCCTTGTTTTTAATGTATATGTTGCCTTGAATATTTTATGTAAACCAGTTGTTGATTGTTTACTTATTTTTGTAAATTATAATCTGTAGAACATGTGGAGCTTTTCTCCCCAGGCCTCCACTGAAGAAGGGCTATTTAGCTCAGTCGGACAAACCAAGTCAACAAATGTAAAATAAATAAATAATAAATGATACTTGTTACTATGCCATACATGCTGCAGACCATAACTGTGGTTCTAAAGTAAAATAAACATTAATGAAACAAAAATAATTTACACCATTCCCCACTTCACTTCACACCTAGCTCTAAACTGACATATATTTGCTGCAAATGTTTTGGCCTGTTCCTCCAAAAATTTGAGATTGGGCACTGAAGCCACTAAATAAAGATGGATTTTTGAGTTTGAAACTTCATATATTTCAGAAAATACATGCAAATACAAAACTTGTTATTCTATTAACTTTACAACTTTATAGGAGCAATATTTAAAAATTGTCCCTATTTCTGGGCCTTTGCCCTCCATTATTTTTGGCTTTGTCCAGAATTTTTGCAAGAAGCAGTTGAGAGTTATACTACCCACTGTTAAACTTTTGGATTCAGGATGTTTGAACAGTACATGCTGCTGAGAGTTAAACACAAGTTCAGGTGCATTATGCTTAAGCCTGAGCAACATTATAATAATAATAAAAAAAATAAATGAAGCATACCAGTAGCTCTGCATTAAGTATTGGTGAAAAGCAGACAAAAATGAACCATGTAAATTCATAAGCTTGAGTAAACAGAAAGGTCTTAAAGAATCTCTTAAAACTGGACATTAGGGAGCATTCTCTCACACTCTCAGGGGAAGTTTCCATAAACAGTGCCTGACAATAGGAAAAAGCATGCATCAGAGCCTCCAGACAGACTCTGGGAACATGATGAAACTCCATGGATGAGGAATGAAAAGGTCTAATAGGAATGTAAAGGGCCAGGAGCTCCTTCAAGTATGGGTGGACCCAAATACAGAAAGGTTATATATACCAACACTGCAGCTTTGAAGGTGATACTACACCAAAATGATAGACAATACAGGCTCTATAGAACAAGAGTAATTTGAAAATGAATAGCACGGGTATCTGTAAGTAACCAGGCTTCAGGAGTCTACATGAGAGGCAGGTAGTCAAGTTCAGTCATTGGAAGGCCTAGGTACAGGAAGTTAAATGCAGTCAAGACAATAGGGTATGCACAACCACAGAAAGGTCTTGAGGAGGGAGAAGATGTTTAATGTGGGTGAGCTTAGATGTGGGTGAGCTATGTTCCTTAAATAGGAAAAAGGTAACTTGATGATAGGTGACACCCGGTCCCTAAGTTTTAATCTCTAGTCAAAGACCATACCAAGACTTTTCAACTTGTTCCACAGTTTGCAAGTTACCTCCATCATAAATGATAGTGGGTATTAAAGACCATACAGTTCAAATTCCTTTGAAAGGTATGAATGTCCATGGTCACTGTCTTGGAGGTGTTAAGTCTTGGGTGCATACAACTTATCTGGCTTTGGATTTGTTACAAGCCCTTACTGAAGAAGGTTGTATCTTATCTTAAGGCATCTCATCCTGAAGAAAGGAGAAACAGAGCTGAGTATTTTATGTATAGTAAGTGATACTGAATGTGTCTCCTTTTATTTAGTTATTCCAATAGAATCAGGTATAAAGAGAACAGCAAAAGACCCAGAACTCAACCCTTTAGAAATTCTGAAATGGCATGGTGGCTGGAGGTGTAATTAACACCAGACATAATCCTTGGGCTATGTTCAGAAAGGTTGGAAGAATTCCAGTCCAGGACAGTAGCTGAAGTTGCCATTGTACATCTGCTGAAAGTCCAAAGTAATAGTGTAATCCATTGTATCAAATGTAGGTGAGGGACCAAGGAGAACCAAGACAGAATAAAAATGTTGATATCGCTATTAGTGGAGCACTGAAAACCCAGGTAAGGGCTGTCTTTGTATTAACTACCGCAGAATTCAGATGGGAATGGATCCCAAACATGATACTCCTGTAGAACTGAACTGAGCTGCAGCTAAATAGCCTTTTTAATAACCTTACCAGTAAATGGAAGATTAGGGACTGAATTGTATGTTTCAAACTCATTAGGATCTAAATGAGGCTTCTTTAAGTTGGGGGTCAACAGAGCTTCCTTAAATAAAGATGGAAAATCCTCACAACTCAAAGAAGAGAAGAGGGTCTGGTAAATCATAGGACCCAACACATCAAGCCAGGCAAAAGGCAGTCTTGTTGGACATGGTTCTAGACTGCTGGTAACATATCACATGCTAGAAACCAAGGGATGTAGTTCAGAGTAATCTAACGACTGAACTGAAAATCAAGAGCAGTACAGCATCTCTCTTACAGGCATTACAGTCTCCCCCTGAGCTTATCAAGGAAGAAGAGACTGTCCTCAATAATATCAGCATGGCTGAAAGACCTGAGCAGCTAGTTTAGATTCTTTGTATGAAAACATTCTACATTTGTACAGGCAGGCCAGATTAACCAGCCTGTTAGCCACTCAAAAGAGCAGGACCAGTTAGTCTGATGCACCAGAGGTTCCACTAGTCATGAACTCTGTCTTTTTGAGAGATCCCTACTTGGAAAGCAACAAACCTAGTTGAAACTTGTCATTAAAGTGGCCAGAACTTCTACATTTAAGCACAGACATCTGCCCTGGGTCCTCAGCTAATGGAGCTTGGCATCATACCTGGACTCATGTGAGATGAGATGAACAAAGTGTACACAAAATGGGCAGGTCAATCCAACAAGGACCTAGAGTTTATTATAGCCAGCAACCAACTCATTTGGGCCACCTCCATTGAGCACCAAATGAACTTGTGCAATTAGTAAATTGGTTGACATTTATAGCAGGACCTTAGCCAGGATGGGGTGAATATGGCAGCTGCCCTGGGCACAAGCTTCTAGGGGACAAGAGTGATAATACTCTTAGTTACTCATTACTTGGAAGTGCTGTTCCACTATTCACTTAAATAGCTACAGTTGGGAAAGATTATGGCTATTTAAATGAATGAATGTGTGTTTGTGTCTGTCTGTCTTATTAACTGTAGTAAAGAGTTAGCTAATGCTCTTTGATACCATTCTGAGGAGCAGAAACATCAATGGTTTTAATGGAGTAAACAGTAGTTAACCACACAAGATGGTGATTTAACCAGGTGACAGGTTACCCCACCATGTCAGTGGTGGACACATAAATCAAGTCTTGAATATGTTCAAAACAATGAGTAAGGGATGCAGCCACCTGAGTGAAGCCAAGACCCCTCATGATACAGAAAAAATCCTGAGACAGAACTACAGTCCTTTGACCCAGATGTTGAAGCCATCCAGCACAAACTATTTGAGGGATCCCAACACTGATTCACCAGGGAGATTTGAGAGGTCTTGTAGGAATGTCCTCACATTAAAAGGTAGATAATTGATGAACAGATATCTACCACTTTCTCCTGTTCTGCTTATTTATTCAAAGGACATGGCAGCCTCAGCCTTTAACTTTGTTAGCTAGAATGAACAGCAATAAAAAACGTAATCTCTACTTCCAATATTGTCCAAGTTAAAGTGCTAAATTACAGAGAACCTGGTAGGCAGAACAGCTTCCAGATGTCGGCTGATTTTTTTTTGGTTTCAATGCATTTCTTGGATTCTTCCAAGCCTGCATCTTAAAAACCTGGTCAGAGACAGTCACACTGCATGTGTTTGAGTATGAACAAACTCATTGGTTCATAGGAGGTTTCTAGGCTTATGGCCCTAGGGCCTTTACAAGCCTAGCCATGTAAAAACCTGAGTACCCTTATTGACCATATTTAGATGGTCATTGATAGCAGTGCGATTTTGTGATCAGCACTGACTGCCCCTGTCCATGATGGACTTAGGTGCCACCCCAGGGATGAAATTATGGTCACTCACCAGTTGTCAAGGTTGCGCTTGAATATGATCATTGAGGAGCTCTGCTTCACATGGAGTAGAAGCTTATTCCAAAGGAGCAGTAAATGCTGGGAGATATATCTGTCTCTCCAGCAGGTTCTGTTAATGTCACAGGCTAGGCTGAGATCCCCAGGGCAAGTTATTCTTGTCTCATTAGATTTTCAGATGTGCAGCAATTCCATTAGGGCAGGGTCTGAAACTGCTCTGTAGGCCAGGCACAGATTGCCTCTCAGCAGCTTGTATGATACAGAGTACAGTGACAGGCTTTCAGTCTTTCCATGTATGTCATATTTTAGAAGCTCTGGATTCTCTTGGTAAGAAACCTCTGTGGTCTCTCCAGCTGCTGCAGGTGTCTGGTGAGGTATATACAGAAGGGATCACTGTATTCAATTAGTGATCTGATAAGGGTGTTGTACAGTGGAGCCATAACATCTCTGGTCTTGGATGCGATGCCCTTATTTATGAGATTTGTAATATAGAATATGTTTCTTACCACTATGAACACATGGTGATCACAGTTTAGATTGCTATCAACCTGTGTTCCCAAGTCTCGCACCACAGAGTTTGAATTTAGAGGGCTGCTATCTATATCATAATCAACAGGGGCTACTTCTTTGCCAAAGGGGATAATGAGGCATTTTTCTGAATTAGGTTTTAGTCCATGAGTTTGGTACCAATCATTTGTCTGCATCAGCCCTTTCTGTGATATTTTAACATCACTGGGGGACTCAGTGATGGCGCCCACTTTACAGCCATCTACAGACTTGGTAAGCCACAGGCCATCTACCTTTGCCTGGACTTTAGAGAATTGGATTCCAAACAGTAGAGGGCCGGGCACAGATCCTTATGGAACCCTACTGGTAACTGGTCTACTGGTGTAGATGGACTCCTCAACTTTAACAGTGTGCGTTGTTCTTTCAGTGAGCCAGTTGGCTACCCATCTGGTAATGTATGGGTTAATCCCCAGCTGGGAGAGTTTCTCTATGATACCTGAATGGGGGATTGTGTCAAAAGCCTTGGCTAAATCTAGATAGGTGGTATATACTGTTTTTGCCCTCATACAGGGCTTTGGTGACATTCTCAAAGAAGTCCACCAGGTTTATTAAGCAAGATCTAACCTTGATGAAGACAAACTGGGTCAGGTCAAGAGTCGGAATGCTGCCTACATCCTTGTGCATAAAGTCCATGATGATTCTTTCCATGGCCTTGCAGATAAGGCTGGTGACATTTATGGGTCAATAGTTCCCAGGGTCAGTTGATGGACCCCTTTTGTGTAAGGGGATTACTGTTGCTGTTTTCCACTCTAGCGGGAGAAAGTCAGTTCTCAGGCTATGGTTAAAGAGAATGCCAAGTGGTTCTGGTAGGGCTTGTTTTAGATTGTCCTTGGAGACCGCTTGTATGACCTTTTCTTTGGAGATACCCAGTAGAGGGCTAATGTCAGGAATGCATTGGGGTATGTCAGGTGGGAATGGGGGGGGGGGGTGAAGTTATAGCCAAATCTGTCGGATAGCAGGCTGGTAATTTCCTCAGGTTCAGTGTGAGTGGTACTGTCCTCTATAAATTTGGCACACAGCTGGGCATTCCCCCTTAGGTTTTGGATGTAGCTAAAGAATGCTTTATGATTGTCTTTAGCTAGGGATGTTAATTTAGACTTGCAGCTAGTCTTAGAGGACTTAACAAGATATCTGATTTGTTTTTTCAAGCTGTGGAGGGTATTCTTCCTCTGTTGAGTAGGGCAACACACAGGGTAGGGTAGTGCAGTGATCCCCCATGTTGGTGAGTACTAGGTCCAGGACATTTGAGCCCCTTGTGCGGGTGGGGATCACAAAGTCAAGGAACCTCAAAGTGCTCATGTTTGTGCTCTTGTAAGCTGCCCAATCAATGGAAGTATAGTTGAAATCTCCCATGATCAAGGTGTTTGGGTGCATATTGAGTGACTCTAGCAAGTCCAGGTAGGTGGTGTGCTTCTCCTGGTCCATGGTCAGGGACCTGCAGCTAGCAATGATGTTGAAGGGTATTTTTCCTGTAGTTAATTGGACCTGGAGTAGCTCAAGAGAATTGTACTGTTTCACCAGTCTTAAGGTGTATTTGGATTTCAAGAAGATGGATACACCTCCACCTTTGTTTCTCTCACGCTCTTTTTGGTGTCTGAACATGTTAAAGGCATTGTAGCCTTGTACGTCTGGGGTGCTCTTAGTGGCCTTGAACCAAGTCTCTGTGACTGTACAAATGTCAACATTTTCCAAGGTGAGGATTGCTTCCAAGGAGTGCAGTTTACTGTTTAAGCTTCTAGCATTAAGCAGCATGACCTTGTGTTTGTCTTTGGTGGATTTCTTTACATCAGAAGTTTTGTTGTTTGGACACTGCCTAAAAAAAGGCACTATGGAAATGCAAGCATCTTTGCCACTATCCAAAGCTTTGAGGAGGCAGGTAAAGGCCACCTCTGTTAAAGCAGCATAGACTGTTGAGCCAGAACATTTGGTTTTGAGGTGTTTTGCCTTAGGGGCTTAATTGTTGGGACACTGATATGTGTGGTGGTGGATTCTGTTTGTGCACCAGTATGCATATGTTGTTTGCGCTTGGGAGGTCTCTAGTCTTTTGGTAAACTCTTAGTAAGTAACTCCGCGTATGTGGGTTTATGTGTTATGACCCTCTCTTGTGTGTGAGAGAGAAGGTGTGTGTGCTGACAAACTGTTGTATATCTTGTTTGCTGTTATGTGAGAGAACTGGTTCTAATTTCATGGTATATTTACATCTCCCGCATACTGTATTTGTTTGCTTTAGGAACAAGTGATTGTCAGTATACATGAGGCAACTGCTACATTGCCTCAGGATGTCCATGTCAATCAGCTTGGCTGGAGAAATGGTGGGAAACTGCCCATCCAGTATATAATACACAAATATCTGTAATGTTTTAAATATCTGTATAAGACATTTAAAACATTACAATACTAATCAATGCCATTACATATCATTAAGATAAACTTCTAGTAGGATCATGTGAAATCACTTGACAAGATAACAAGGGTCATGTCAAGCGGCAGTCAATCATTGTACATTATGATTTTAGTTGTTCAGGTTTAACAAATATGATTACATAAGTTTAATAAGTATAATTACAGGTTAACAGCATAGAGTGGGTGGAGGTTAGAATAACCTCCTCGTTGTGTTGGAGTAGAACAACATGTTATATAGGAGATGAGAGATATAACACTCCACAGCTTACATGATACAAGCATCAGTTTAAATGAGAAGAGTAATAATATTGTACTTTAACACTCTAAATTCTACATGAGACTTGGCCTAGCTTGAGTTGAGGACATAATGATAAGTGCAGTTGACAGTATAGTTTAGGTGGGAGTTTAAAGGGATTTAACAGCAGTGCAGACTGAGTCGGAGTGAAGGAGACAGAAGAAAGAAGAGGGTGGTATTAGTCAGGAAGCAGAGGTAGAGGTGGGATTAACCTACAGTTGTGCAGGTGCAGAGCCATGTATTATTGGGATAGTCTTTTAAGGAGGCTTTGAAGCTTGTTAGTCCTGGGATTGATTTGGTAGCTAGGGGTAGTGAATTCCATAGTTTGGAGACAGAATATGAGTATAGACTATGTCCTGGTGCTTTTGAAGGTTTAGTGATTGTTAGCATTTTTTTGTCCTCTGATTGTATGGATCTGTTTGGTATATAGAGTTTGACTATTTTGTCTAGTGCTAGGCAGGCGGTGAGCTTGAAAATTAAGTTGTGCAGGGTAGATAGCTGAGTGTAAGCAAGCCAGTTTAGTTCACATAGAGATTTACAGTGATGTGCGTAATATTTTGACTTTGTTGTAAACTTTGCTACTTTATTATAGCATTTGTTTGATTTTAGACATAGTAGAGGTTTGTAGATTGGGTAGAATAGTGGCGCCATAGAGAAGGGAGAGAAACAAAAAAGTTTTAGCCAGGGTAACTTTGGTAGCAGGGGTTAGGAAGTGTTTATTTCTGTATAAGAGTCCAAGTTTCTGATATGTTTTCTTTATATTTTGTTGGATGTGGGGGTTAAAAGAAAGTTTATTGTCAATAATAACTCCCAGTAGTTTTGTTTCTTCTAGTATTTTAATGATAGTGTTATCAGCTGAGTAGATTTTAAATTAATCGGTGATAGGGGAGCTGTTTTTAGGGTGAAAGAGTACTAATTTAGTTTTCTTGGGACTAAGAAAGATTTGAGCATTTCTGAGCCAGGACTCAATAGCAGTGAAGGACTTTTGAGTGTTAAAAAGTTGTTTAGGGAGTGTGAGAGAGAGGTACAGATGATTTTAAGTTATTTTTGAATATATTAAACAGTAGAGAACCAAGGATGGAGTCTTGAGGGACTTCTGTAGGGTTATGGAGGAAGGGTGAGAGTTTGTGTGACCATTTGACTGCTTGTTTCCAATCTTTGAGGTAACTATGAAACCACTGTACTGTGTTATGGGAGAAACCTACATCAGAGAGTGTGCTTGAGGAGTAAGGGGTGAGAAATCATGTCAATGGCTTCAGAGAGGTCAAAGAATACTGAGGATACATAGGATCATGTGTCTCTGGCCCTATTCACTGTATTTCTAAAGGATATTAAAGCTGTGGATGTGGTATGGCCAGGTTGGAATCCATGATGAGATTTAGTTAATAGATTATGTTTTAAAAGGTATTGCATTAACTGTTGGTGGACACATCTTTTCAAGAATTTTGGATATGGGTGATGGATATGGGATGGAAACTGGATTGTTCATGGGGGTAATATGTGATAATTTTAATACAGACGGCACTAGAGATTCAGACAGAGATCTATTTATTAGGATACTAATTGGGTATGCAACTGAGTTGGCAGAAAGTTTAAGGTAGTGTGGTGGGAGATTGCCTTCCAAGGTGGAGGAGGGTTTAGTTTTTGTAGTAGTCTCTTTATGGTAGCTGTGGGTATGGTCTGAAATGGGAAAAAGGTCTGGTTATCACTGTGTAGATTAAGTGGGTTGTTTAAGATAGGGCCGGAGCTAGAGGATGAGATGTTTACCTCCTTCAATGGTATCAACTCTCACTCGCCCACAAACTAGTAAACCATCCACTAAATGTCCCATCCCTCCAGAATTTACTGCAACCCTATCGCACCACCAGACCACTAAGACCCAGCAACAAAAATCACTTGCAGATCACTAAAGCCAATAACTCTGCTGGTGAACCACTATTCTCTTGCACCATAGCCAAATTATGGAACTCCCTCCCACCCACAATTACCTCTATACCATCATTCACCCATTTCAAAACTTTACTAAAAGCGCACGTAAAAACATGCTGGCTATGCCCTTGCAACTCCCACTCTAATATCACCCACCCCATCCAAACACTACCTTTCTTTTCACTCCACTAACTATGTTGATTATAGCAAGCTCAGATACTCATAAGCCAGTACTTATTATACAGCAGGAACTTCTTCTTGTAACATTTGTTAATGTCTGTTATGTACTTCACAGATAAAGATTCTAGTTGTCTACTGATGTACTATGTTCTTCATCTGTAACTATGTTGTAAGTAATTGCTATGTAAATTGTTAATCACTATGTAATCCAATGTAACTACTGTCTGTTTATTTTAACTGTGGAGCTTTTCTCCCCAGGCCTCCGCTGAAAATGGACCTACGTCCAGTCGGACTCTCACGGTCAACACATATAAATAAATAAATAAATAAATAAATAATAAATGTTGCTGTTTTTTAGATTAGTGGATGGGTGTGGGGGTTGAGTGTTGGGGGTATTGGTCAACAGGTCTGCTATGGTTTTTATGAAGTGCTCATTAAAGTTTTTGGCTATCTGGGAAGGTGGGGCAGCTGGTGATGGGGAGTGTTCTTTATTCGGGCATCATAGACAAACTCACCAGCTTAAATGTAAACCCATATGTCACAAGATGGGTTGCAAACTGGCTCAAGGACAGAACCCACAGGGTCAGAGTTGCTGGAGCTATGTCAGACTCTAAGCCAGTCACAAGCGGTGTCCCACAGGGCTCAGTCCTGGGACCCCTCTTGTTCGGCATTTATTTTTCCGAGGTACAGGCAAACATAGGAGGATTGTGGCTGACAAAGTTCGCAGATGACTGCAAACTGGGCACCATAATTGATACTCCAGCGGACACAAACATCCTTCAGAGAGGCCTCATAGAAATAGATAATTGGTGCCAGAGCCATGGCCTTAAGCTAAACGCCAAAAAATGTATAGTCATACCCTTTGGGAAAAACAAGGTACCGACAAATTACCACATAGGCGGTAATCCAGTAAGTACGGAAGAGGTAATCAGGGACCTAGGGACCCAGGTTGACAGTAACCTCTCATTTGACACTCACATAGCGAAAGTGGTTAGGAAGACCTTCTATATTGCCCACCTTATCATGAAGGGTTTCACATCTAGATCAAGAGAGGTCATTGTGCCCCTGTACTCTTCTCTTATCAGGCCAATGATTGAGTACAATGCCCCATTTGGGATGTATCTCACCCGACACCTGCAGCAGTTGGAAAGACCCCAAAAGTTCCTCACCAAGAGGATAAAGGGTCTTAAACATATGTCATATGCTGCCCGACTGAAAAATCTCCAGCTCTATTCAGTCGCATACCGCCTACTCAGAGGTGATCTGTGCCTGACGTACAAGGCCATGTCCAATCCTGAATTAATGGACATGCTCCACCTCAGAAAATCCAAATCCATCAGAGCCACGAGAACAAGTGACTTAAACCTCAACACAGAAATAAATAGAACGTGCTGGAGGGACAGATTCATAACCCAGAGGCTCCCTACACTCTGGAACAGAATCCCAGTCCATGTTAGGCAGAGTCCCTCACTGACTCTATTCAAGAGAAATCTCAACGAGTGGATGGGAGATCATAGGTTTACCCTGGGGGTCATCTCTTTGTCACTACTAGACAGAGGCATAGTAAACTAAACCCTAAAAGGGCGTAGTATTCTCATCCTAAGGGGTGGTGTAGGCCACATACACTCTGGCTAGGCTTATAAATGCCCTAGGGCAGATAGCCTAGTACGAACCTATGAACCTATTGGTGCCTGGTTTGAGTAGGTTTGATAATGATTACCAGAATTAATGGAATTGCTTTTAGGTTGGAGTTGAAGTTGTGAGTAATAAGATTTCTTAGTTTTATTTGCTAGTCTTGTAAATTATAACAGAGTTTTTTTTTTAAGTAAATGATATTTTGTTCTATTTTGTTAATTTTCTGGGTGTCCCAGACTATGCCTCTTTATTTCATCAGGTCTTTACAGTCTTTAATAAGCCACGGGGCTATATTCTTTTCAGTTCTTTTTGTAAGTGTGGGGGCCATGATATCGAGTATGTATAAGAATGTGGTATTGAAATACTGCACGGCATCATTAAGTGGTAGCAATTTAAGGCATGTTCAGTTTATTTTTAGTTGTAGACCATTTAATTTATCTCCACTAAAGTTGTCATTATCAACTCGTGTTTTAAATCCAACTTTTTTTCAGATGCATGCAGTGCAATATTTAACAGTGGGAAAAAAAGCATGTACATCTAATGTGTAAAAGTAAGGCATTCAGTCATATATTACTTCAAGCATAAAACCACAATGTTCTGCTATTCATGGGGTTGGAAAAATAAATCCGCACACTGCTGTGGTGTGTGGAAAATGTGTGCACAATTGTCTTAGTGTCTGGTTCTGACTGGCTGTCACAGTGGTTCATACTACTTTAATTTTCAGTTGTGCTGTGATATTAAATTTTACTTGGTGTTGCTTTTGTTTCTCTCTAGAATTTCTGCATGCTTTACCTTCTATATTTAGAGTTGCTCACTTTAATTTACATTTGAAATACTTGTTTATATTTTTACTTTCAATCCACTTTTAAGACAAACAAGAAACCAAGAAACATTTAACCTGCCATTGGTTATAAATAAACCAAGACAAAGACTAAACCAGCAGTACTTGCTTTTTTTCTCTCTTTTCAATAAAAGCAACAAAATCAAATCAGAAACCAAGAACAGTCACACTGGTGAGAAAAGACTTCAGAGTCGAGTACTGCTCAAAACATAAATGTATTACTTGAAAAAAACTCATACAACAATAGAGGTTAAGTGCTTTCATCCTCTGGTAACTGTACTTCATCAGAACAATTACCCATAAGTCAAGAAGCCTTTTTATACATCATACTAAATTAATTGATTACATAATATTAAAATTAGTAACATGTCCTCAGAGTGCCAGCATAAACAGCTACAATGTTGTCAAACCTATGAGTAAAAAGATGTAACTGTTGCAAACAAATAATATACAATACACAGTGCACATAAAAGATTACTGCAGCTAAAATTAAAACAATTTTTTCAGTTTTTTTATATAATACTATTAGCTAAAAAATTTTTTCTACCCTATGTGACACATATCAAATGCATACCCTATGACATCATTGCATAATTACCCAAAATAATATCCAGCTTTGAGCTTTAATATGCTGGAAATTTAAACAGTTTCATTTAAACCTGGTGGCAGGGTGGCATTGGTCCTAAGTTGCCATTTAAGTTCTAAAAATTCTAAGAAGTCATCACTTGTCCCCCCACCTAAGTTAACTTGCTCAATGATGCAAAACTTAAACTGTTGTGTGGGGTTGGATTTAATATGCCTATATAGAGCATTGGTTTCATCTTTCTTTTTGATGTCGTGTATGTGTTGATATATCCTTTCATTTACATTTATCTTTCCCTGTGTAGAATGCTGTGCAAAGTGTGCATAACCCTAGCTAAACAACATCCTTAGTGGAACATGTAAACATGCCACTGGGTTTTATGTAACCAAAGCCATGTATATTAAAGGAAGAACCTTCCATAACATACTTGCATTGATTACAGATTCCGCACTTGACCATTCTCCCCTTGTTTTCACGTCTTCTCATTCTTTCCAGTATCATTTTAAAACTAGGAGCTTTTTTGTATATCACCAGTGGTATTTTTCCCACTGCACTAAGGTGGTCAGGGTTGACTTCAAAGATAGTCCAATTTCTTTGTAAAATCTCTCTTAAGTCATCAAATTAATTTGTGTAAGTCAACACCATTCCATTGTTGAACTGATTACTACTTGTTCCCTCTACTGTGTCGCCCATTCTATCACTAGGGGTGGTGAGTGTGGCGTTAGGCCTTCCTAATAATGGAATAAAGTGCCCCGAGGACCTCTTCCTACAGACTTCATCAAAGATTTTTTTCAAAAACAATTCTGGGTGTCCCCTCTGTACAAACATACCTTTAAGTGTTTTTAATTCCACCTGGCTGTCATCATCTCCTGACATCATTCTTGCTAATCTCAAGCATTGCCCCTTTACAGTCGACTTTTTTGGTGTAGTGGAATCATGCTCTCAAAGTGTAACTGAGAGTTGGAATGACTAGGTTTCCTGTATATAGTTGAATGAAATCCTCTCAACATAATTTTTGGTAAGTGTTATATCTAAAACATATATAGTGTCCCCCTGAATATTCATGGTGAATTTCAAGAAATCTGTAGTAGTATGCCAATAGTCAAAAAACATATTGAATTTATCTGCAGTGTCAATCCAGAAAAAAAAAAACATATCATCTAAAAAAGTCCATAGAATGTCCAACAGTCCTTAAATTCTGAATTAAGCACATAGTTCCATTCACAATAGGAAAGGACTGTGTTTTGCAAACATGGGGGCACAAGCGGCCCCCATTGCTACTCCTGTCTTCTGACGAAAGTACTGGCCCTCAAATGTTAAAAAGTTGTTTTCTAAGACTACTTCCATGAGTTCCCTGAGCATATCCAGCTTTCTTTGGTCCAGTGTAGTATTGTGCCTTAGGTAGTCATAAAACTAGTCTGTACCTATTCTATGTGGAATAACTGAGAACAGATCCTGCACATCGGTAGTAACAAATATAATCTCTTCCCTGAACAAATTATTGGTTATTCTGCTGAGGAAATCCCAGGAGTCTCTTAACAGGACAGGGTTTGTTTTTAACACTATCTTTGTGTAAAAATCAATGTATTTTGCAATACACAACGTTTTTGATGCGTTAGCATCAACTATAGGACACAACGGAGGATCTATAACATTTTTATGAACCTTTAGGATCCCAAATATTGTGGGGATCTTGGGGTTACATATGTTAAGGAAATTGTGTTCTTCCATAGATATTTGACTATTCAAAAGCATGTCCTCAAGAATAAGATTTATTTTGCGATAGGCTATATTGATGGAAGCTTCCTCGTAGGTGTCCGAGTACAAGATGGACATTTTGTTTACATAATCATTCCTATCCATTACCACCACCCCCTTGTCTGGCTTCATAACACGCACTCTTTTGTTATTCATTATTTCTTGTAAAAGTGTTGTTTCCATGTCACTCAAATTGTTTTGACCTCTTGCATGCTTAGTTGTTTTTAAATAATTTCTAAAGTTAAATTCATACAACTTTTCAAAGATTAAAACTACTACAGATTTCTTGAAATTCACCATGGATATTCGGGGGGACACTGTACATGTTTTGGATATAATATTTACCAAAAAGAGGATTTGATTCAACTATATACAGGAAACCTAGTTATTCCAACTCTCTGTTACACTTTGAGAGCATGCATCCCCACACCAAAAAAAGTCGATTGTAAAGGGGCAATGCTTGAGACTAGCAAGAATGGTGTCAGGAGATGCTGACTTCCAGGTGGAATTAGAAACGTTTGTATGGAGGGGATATCCAGAATTGTTTTTGAAAAAAAAATCTTTGATGAAGTCTGTAGGAAGAGGTCCTCGGGGCACTTTATTCCATTATTAGGAAGGCCTAACGCCACACTCACCACCCCTAGTGATAGAACGGGCGACACAGTAGAGGGAACAAGTAGTAATCAGTTCAACAATGGAATGGTGTTGACTTACACTAATGAATTTGATGACTTAAGAGAGATTTTACAAAGAAATTGGACTATCTTTGAAGTCAACCCAGACCACCTTAGTGCAGTGGGAAAAATACCAGTAGTGATATACAAAAAAGCTCCTAGTTTTAAAATGATACTGGAAAGAATGAGAAGACGTGAAAACAAGGGGAGAATGGTCAAGTGCGGAAGCTGTAATCAATGCAAGTATGTTATGGAAGGTTCTTCCTTTAATATACATGGCTTTGGTTACATAAAACCCAGTGGCAGGTTTACATGTTCCACTAAGGATGTTGTTTAGCTAGGGTTATGCACACTTTGCACAGCATTCTACATATGCAAAACTAAATGTAAATGCAGGCAAATGGTATATCAACACATACACAACATCAAAAAGAAAGATGAAAACAACACCCTATATAGGCACATTAAATCCAACCCCACGCACCAGTTTAAGTTTTGCATCACTGTGCATGTTAACTTAGGTGAGCAGGGGGGACCAAGTGATGACTTCTTAGAACTTAAATCGCAGCTTAGGACCAATGCCACCCAGCCACCAGGTTTAAATGAAAATGTTTGAATTTCCAGCATATTAAAGCTCAAAGCTGGATATTATTTTGGGTAATTATGCATTCATGTCATAGAGTACACATTTGATATGTGTCACATAGGGTAGAAACATTTTTTTTAGCTAAGAGTATTATATAAAAAACTGAAAAATTGTTTTAATTTTAGCTGCAGTAATCTTTTATGTGCACTGCGTATTGTTGTAAATTATTTTTTTGCAGCTGTTATATGTTTTTACTAGTAGGTATGACAACATTGTAGCTGTTTATGCTGGCACTCTGAGGAAATTTTACTAATTTGAATATTGTGTAATCAATTAATTTAATTATGATGTATAAAAAAGCTTAAAAAAAACTTCTTGACTTATGGGTAATTGTTCTGATGAAGTCCAGTTACCAGGGGACGAAAGCGCTTAACCTTTATTGTTGTTTTATGAGGTTTTTTTTAAGTAATAAATTTATGTTGTGAGCAGTACTCGACTCGAAGTCTTTTCCTACCAGTGTGACTGTTTTATTCAATAAAAGCCATATGGCCCTAGGGCATGATAAACTAATATCACTTAGTTAATTTTTATAACATGACTTACCTGCTGTATGTTATTAGTTCATTTTTATAACATGACTTACCTGCTATATGTTATTAGTTAATTTTTATAACATGACTTACCTGCTGTATGTTATTAGTTAATTTTTATAATATGACTTACCTGCTGTATGCTACTAACAATGTATTTTGTCTCTTATTTCCTCCAGTTATACTTCCTTTTACCAATACTGGTTACTTAGCCCTAGCAAACACCTGTTTAGTTTTGTTGTCACAAAGTAGCTAACACAAAGTGATTTTAAGTTTCTTGCAAAGAAAGAAAGAAAGAAAGAAACAAAAAATAAAATAAAATAAACAAATAAAGACTACAGTGTCTGCAAATGAAAGTCATCTTGTTATTTGTGGCTATCTTGTTTTGCCATAGAAATTATGTTTTTGTCATAGTTCCACAAAGTTATGGGTTCTACTAAACCTACAGCCAAAAGAGTCCATCAAGAAGCACAGCCACATCACCTGGTGCTGGTGGAAAACTAGCAGTGTCTCCGTTAAGTAAACTTTCTCCACATATTCCTAAGTAAAACATTTGAAATCACCCATTCAGTCATGCAGACTGTTTTTAAAAGTTGCTACAGAAGTATTCTTCTTGATAGGTAAAGGCAGCCTATTTCTGAAAGAGGATATACACTGAGTAGGCATCTGTCATGCCATCTGGTCTTATTAATGCCATAATGTAGGTTTAGGTGTCTGGAATGAGTGTTTGCTTCACCACTTATTCTATTCAGGTGAAGGAGTTCAAAGAATGCTAGGCCATTCATACTATGGAAAGATAAATATAATCATCTCTCTGGAGTCTGTATGACACCAAGTGGAGTGACAGAGCTTTTAGTCTATCAGAGTAACTAAGGGTGGTGAGACATAACTTGTTTTGCAAGCTTGGTTGGTCCAGCTCTTGCTGAATATTTTGAGTGTGAGAATGGCATTTGATAACTGTCCCCAGTTTGCAATCATCAGCAAATTTGGTTAGCCCTAGTACCTTTGATATTAGTTTTTATCTCACAGAAACATAAATCAATGAGGAAGCTACCCAGTTTGAGCTTTGTGGGACAGCACTACTGACATTTTTCTGTCTAGAGCAAATATCGAAACCTTAATGGCATGAGTTCTGCCAGAAGGCAACAGATGTAAGTGTAGGACTGCCATACACATAGTCCTGGGTTCTAATACAGGAAATTCCAGACATTTTAGGCTACCAATTCATGTGAAACAGAGCACCTCTATGACACTGTTCAAGAGGAACTTGGACGAGTGGATGGGGCACCTAAAATTCTTACCAGAGATATCACCCACAACCATCCTGGACATGGGCAGTCATTACTAAATGCAATCTTGGGTATTGACTAGCATTTCTATGGTATTACACTGGGATGAAATGGCTAGACTTGAAATGACCTCCAGATCAATAGCCTAGTAATCTCCTATGATCATATGATCCTATGATCCTAAAGCCAATTAACAATCCAGTGAACTATGTATGGGTTAATGTTGACTGCACAGAGTTTGTCAATAATATCAACATGAGTGATAGTGTCAAAGTTCTTGCCAAGGTCTAGATAAACAGTATGGACTGTATGACCCTTATCCATGGCCTTAGTAACCCTTTCAAAGAACTCATCCAGGTTGAGCAGGCATGATTTACCTTTTACAAAGGTCCAAAGGATATAAGGTCACCTATATCATTTATTTGTTCAGCTATAATACATTCCTTAGTCTTGGAAAGAATCATGCAAATCTAATAGGCCTGTAATTCCCAGGATCAGCAGAGAAATCACTTTGTGCAGGGTCACCACAACTGTCATTCTCTAATCCTTGGGAACATAATCAGTGGACAGACTTAGGTTGAAGAGTTGATGTAGGAGTTTTGATAAGTGGGGTTTTACACTTCTCAGCAGGTGGCTAGTGATATTGTCTGGTACCCATGGAAGTAGTGTTCTTAATTCTGGAAACTGCCAAAAGGACTTGCTCCAAATTTAAGTCGGGGGGGGGGGTTGAGGGGAATGGAGGTGAGAGAAGGGTGAATGGGTAGAGTGAAGTTGGAAGAGAATTTGTCCAGAAGAAAACTAGCAATCTCCTTGAGGACAGAGAAGGAAGTACAATATGAGATAAGTTCAGCACAGATTTGTAGGTTACTTTAATTTTCCTAATGTAGCTGAATAAGGCCTTATGGTTACCTTTTGAATTAGCTGCAATCATAAGTTCATAGCTGGTCTTACATTTCCTAACAGTAAGGTTGAGAAACTTACTTACAAGTGTTAAATCCCTTTTATAATGATAAAGTGGGCATCTTTTAATGATGGCTAGGAGCTCTTTCTTTTTATTATAGAGTCTGATGATGCAGTAGTTCCACCATATGAGTTTAGTTCTAAACTTACCATTATGTTTACTCTAGAGTGGTATGAATACCTCGGTGTATCTATCCAAGATGGAGTAAAATTCAGGCCAGTAAACAGCAGCCTCAGTTACAACATTTGTGAAGGAGCAATACCATTTGTGATTGTCAATAAGATATGTAAATAGGAAATAATTGGTCTAGGAGAAATTTCTGAATATCGAGGCTTTTACAGAGAAGATCAGAACAAGATATTCAGATATGGCTAGGGAGGCAGTAACCAGTGGGTTGGTGCAATTGGGAGAAATATTTGTGAGGACAAGAACAAAAAGGTTAACACTTCTGGTGGGTAGGGGGGCAATTTGGTCAAAGGCACTGGCATTTACAAAGTCTTGAAATTTCTGGGCATGCTTATTGCTAATAGTAAACATTTACCAGCTTATATATGGATAGCTGAAATTATCCATAAGAAAAGTATCTGCTTTGACTGCTAACGTTTCTAACTTAAGGTATTCTGCATGCTTATAAGGGGTCATAGATGGGGCTCTATAACTGGTTATAATATGGTAATTAATTTTATTGAGTATAACTAGGACTTCAACCAGTTCCAGATTTGTATTGTAAAATCTGGTGAGAAACAATGGAGTTATGAATAAATATAGATACTCCCCCACAGCTGCTGGTAGATTTGAATGCATGAAAGGTATTGAACCCTGAAATGCAGGGAGTGCTGTCACTACAATGGAACAATGTTTATGCAATTTTACAAATGCTTATGTCTTCAGGGTTAGGAAGGTCTCGGGTTCAGAGATTTGTTATTTAGGATTCTGATATTCAGCAGTGCTACACTGATAGTATCTGGATTGGAGGCAGATTTCTTTTTATTACTCAAAACCTTGAAATTCCAATCCAGTACTGATTGAAAGCAGTACCACTTTAAGCCTATATTACCATAGTTCTCATCTCCCCAAGACAGTGTTTCGCTATTACTTTACTTTTGGACGGTTGTGTGCTTCATAGATGTGTGAAACAGAAAGAACTGATTTTGGAAAATTACATGAAAAGAACTGCTTATACTCAAATTGGGATTTTTTGCAAAACTGAAAGCATGACTGAAATGTGCTCGAAATTCTGCATTTAATATCTGAATGTAGAAGGGTGAGCACAGCTGAAAATGCTTCTGCACAACATGAGGGAATAACTGCTTAAAACAAAGAATATCATGATTACTGTCTGAAATTAAACTTCATAAAGAGTGCTTAACAGCATGAAGCAATCATCTAATTCACAGATCCCTCCAGGTAATACGTGGATGCTATTAGTTTTTCTAATGAGAAATCTGTAACACATGTTCGCACAAGCAGAATGATGAATTTCAGGAAAGCAAGGCAAGCTTTAATGAATATTTGTGAAGACAATGCATTGATTTTAAGCACAACATTGCTGTTTGACCCCTTAAAAGAATATGATGACTCATGCTGTATAAAGTAAAACTAACTGCATGACATCCGCTCACATGCTTGGCTACATGACAGTCTTGTTAAAACTTACTAGTAAAGGTAGAATGATCCAAGCAGGCATTCTTATTACACTGTCCCTGCAAGTCTCTCCCCTCATTTTAACTACGTATGTCTTCTTATATAATCTAAGCAGGTAATAGTGAAGGATGCAAGTTGAGGGCAGGCAATGTTTTTTTGAATTTAAACATGGTGATTTCAAATAATGCCCGGAAGAGCAAACACACACACACACACACACATATATATAATACTATATACATACATATATATATATATACATACATATATATATATATATATATATATATATATTTATATATATATTTATATAGATATATATATAGTGACCAAGAACAAATGCTAACTTAGTTTTTATGAAATTTCATCACACTAGATGACTTCAGACTCTCAGGGAATATGCAACAGATGACAAAATGTGGTGAACCAAAGTAGCAAAGTGTAAGAAGTCAAATCAATCCTCAGACAGATCTACTGTTAAGAAGTGAATTTTTGATTCCCCCAGGACACCTGGCAATAGTATGCATTTTTTTTAATGAAAAGGGTCAATTGTGTGAAAAATGGAATATAATTAGTGAAAAGGTTATCAGTCATACAGAAAAAATACAGTAGTGAGGCTATGTAATGTGAAACTCCTATTAAATACTGGGAGAATGTTAAACAGATTTACATTAAGAACCCATTTTCATTCTACAGGAAAGGAGAAAAATATTAACTTGTTGGATTAAATGTGCTAGTATTGAGAATCTACTGTCACTGGTGCATTGGTATTCAGTGAAAAATAAAACCAGTGACATATGTGTGCTCTCTTAATGTACCTACATCAGCAGTGATGTATAGTTTGTGACTTGGTGTCTCCTGGTGGCAACATGGCAGACAGTTGTTTCTCGACCAGGAATACTCGGTAGTATTTACACAGATAAAGTGCATTAAACCTATATTTTATTAATCTTTATGGATAATCTGACAGGATCTCTGTAATTTATAATAGTGGTGTGCATGTAAGCATCACTAACAGGTGGTCTGTTATGGAATGCTGAGCTGACAACTGTATCTACTTCAGTCTTGGATGGGTATTTGGAAGTATAACAAAAAGAACAAAGCCCTGCCATGTAGACAAAGCTGGATTCACAAAACGGCAGTCAATAAAATATATATAATAAATGCAAAGCCGATATGGGCAAGAGGTTCTCTGGTTCGATCCTCGGCTGGGGTGCCTTCTGTGTGGAATCTGCATGTCCTCCCTGTGGTCGTGTGGGTTTCCTCTGGGTGTTCTGGTTTCCTCCCACATCCCAAAGACATGCTGAAGGTGGACTGGGCACTCTAAATTGGCCCTAGGCTTGATTGCATGCTTGTGTGCCTTCTGCGGAAGGTTGGGTGCTGGGCTGGCAACTCAACACCGTAAAACTCCACTACCAGTCATGAGTGGACAGGTGATCCACGGTGGCAACGACTAACCAGGAAAAGCCAGAAGAAGAAATGTAATGTTGGTACCACGAGGCTCAGTAAACAAAACCAGCTTTATTAAACATTGCTAGTAACACAAAAACTTTCACCCTCTAGGCTTCCTCAGGCAAATAATCCAAAAACATAGCTAAAATCTCTTAAATACCGTAGTTCAAATCACATGACATAGAACTTTCATTGCTCATTAATTAAACATTTAAAGACATAGTACAAAACTAAAACTTAGAAAACAATATGAACAGTGCATTACTATCAGGACATATATTATACATTATAAATTATTTAATTCTCCCACGGAATTCTTTCAGAGTTGGTTTTAAGGTGAAATTGTCATTAAGTGTTGTCATCTGAGTTTTTATTAAAGTGTTTTCGTATGTGGAGTGGCCCGTTCATGACTTTTTATCAGTATATATATTTTTTTCATACGTTTTTACTAGAAATTGACATTAAGCTCTGGATACTGATGGGCTTTAAATCACAATATCCATTTATTTTCTAAAATTTCTGTATAATTGCTTATATTACCCCTTTTATATTCTCATAAACATTCTGTAATATTAAAAAGTTAAAAACATGTGAAGCATCAGCATTTTAATATGTTTGTACATTGCATTCATATCTAATTCTCATCCCATGTCTGAAAGATGCTCACATATTCTATCTTTTAATCTCCTATTCATCTTTCCTACAGCTCTAGTTTTATCCCACTTTCTCCCCCAGACACCTTTCAAGAAATACCCCCAACCATAGCTCTCCCAACTATCACTAGGGAACAGCTCTTCAATGCATATGCCAAGGCCAAAATTATTGCAATGATGGGATCTGATAATATCCAAGAATATCTCCTTAACAGCATGAAGCATGACCTGTCTGGTCCACTGGAGACAATATTCAACTGTAACCTTTAAACAGGCTTAGTGCCAAGTGAATGGAGGACTGCAACAGTTATCTCTAAGTACAAGGGCAGACTCATTAACTTGACTAGCACATATTTAAGACCATGGAAAGAATACTTATGAATGCATTTGTTTTGGCCTAATAAATCTTATTGTTGGTAGTTTTCAATTTTCTTAAGATTTGTAATATAATTATTTCCAATGGGGATTTGTCCAGATAATTAATAATTGCTAGAGACACTTTCCAATGTACATGCAATTGGTAGAAACACTTTTAATGAACATTTGTTTTGAATGTATACCTTTTAGCTGTCCAGATGTTCACAGAATGTCCTAATTTTTGCCTCACATCTTTGATCTCTTCTTCATAATATTTGTGGTTTTCTGGTAAATCACTGAGGATTGAAGTTACTAAATAATGACATACATCTGAGTTTCAGACTTCATATCCTTCAGCAAATGCCTGCTAACACAACTCATGTTACTTTAGCAACTTTCTAAGTTTATAAGAAAAATATTTAAAATCTGTCCCTATTGTTTGCCTTTGTCCCTCAGTTATTTTAGGCTTTTCCCAGATTTCTTGTGCTAAAAACTTGAGAGCTATGTTTGAATGACTTCTATATTTCTTTTTGGATTGGAACAACCATTCTATAAAACGGTTAGATTTTCCAATTTTATTGCCTATCTTAATACTTGCTTTACTTTTAGTTTCCATTTCAGATAGTTTCCCTGTCAAAGCAGACTTTTTATCCCTACAGAATAAACATTAACAGAATGTGCAGAGCAGCACAAAGCTAGGTTTGATAATTGTACCCTATTTGTGCTATTACTTCTCTATAGAATGTTAGAACTGAGTCTAATTTTTGACAGATACCACCTGATTTTATATTTTTTCAGACAGAAACCAAGCATTGTATGTGGTGATAGTGTAGGTTGTACTGAAATTTGGTAAAAGAGTTTTGGTTGAATTGCTAACTTTATTATACTGGGTTTATGATCATGGGTAAATTTTGTTCCACTCCAATTTTTAACCTATGCTTGATTGTATCATTAAATGATTTATTAGAATATTTTGGTTAATGATGTTACTGAATAGACATTGAGTCATAAATAGTTAATGAATTCTGAAAACCATTTGCCATTACAAAGTCCATTTTTTGCCTGAGATTAGAATTTCTAAGTAATTCTTCTGTTTCTTTGTAGTTCCATGTACATTTAAGAATTTGTTAAACATATACATCTGTTTGAAAATATTTAATAGGGTTATTTTGTTTAGCATGGACAGTGATATGAGAACACTGTTTGCATAAAGAGAGATGGAAGAATATTTATGAAACATATTTACACAGTAAAATGTATTAAAAGTATTATGAATTAGGTATACAAAAGTTTCATTGTTAAAATGAATAACTAAGGAGACAAGTAACATCTTTGATCTGTACCACACTTTAATTTTATGTTCTGTGAAGAACAAGAACACATTCTTGTGATAGGTTCATAGGTGCTTACTAGGGTAAAGACTACCATGGCCTTTTAAAGCCTAGCCATACATCCCAACTCTCTAAGAAGTTCTCATACTCTTGATAAGTGTAAGCAGGGGCTTAGGAGATGAAACACTTATAAACAGGGGCCTGGGAAATTAACCATTTATAGGCTGACTGTGTCCATTAGAGACACAGGTGCCAAACCAGGGATGAATTTCTTATTGCCCATCCAACTGTCCAAGTTACACTTGAATTGGGTTTGGGAGGAACTCTGCTTCACATGGATGTGGAGCCTGTTCCAGAAAAGTGGTAGTCTCTGGGATACATACATACCTGTCCCTCCAGCAGGTCCTATTTATATCACAGGCAAGGTTTAAGTCTTTAGAATGGGTAATTCTTGTGCTGTTTGTTTTGCAGATATGCAGAAGGTCCATCAAAGTGAGATCTGACAATGCCTTGTATGCCAGGCATAGCTCTCCCCTCAGTAGCCTGTAGTAGACAGAATACAGGGATAGGGCCTTGAGGTGGTCTGCATAGGACATGTTATCTATACCCTGCGTTCTTTTAGTGAGGAGCCTCTGCTGATGTTTCAGTTGTTGGATATGCCTGGTTAGGTACGTACTAAAGGTGGCATTGTACTCAATGATAGGTCTGATGAATGCTACAGTAGAACTATGATGTCCTTGGACATAGATGCCATACCTTTGTTTACAAGTTGCACAACAATGGATGATTTCCTCACTACTGTAGATGCTCAGGTCAAAGGCTAGATTACTGTCTTTGTGTGTCACCAAGTCCCTGACTACTGGGTCAACTCTTAGGGGTGTGTTGTCAAAATGATAGTTACCAGGTGTGGATGACTTCCAGAAGGATAATATTATGCATTTCTTCCATTTAGTTTTAGTCCATGGCTTTGACACCAGTTATTTGTTTGTGTTAGCCCTTCTTGGAAAATATTTATGTCAGTGTGAGATTCAATGACAGCTCCTAATGTGCAATTATCTGAAAATTTAGTCAGCCAGAGGGCATTCACATTGGCCTTGACTTCAGAGAAGTAAATGCCAAAAAGGAGTGGTCCCAGGATAGATCCCTGGGGGCTCTGCTTGTGACTGGCCTCTTTGTAGAGGTAGACTTCCCATTATTAACTTCCTGTGCTCCATCTGTGAGCCAGTTATCTATCCACTGGGTGACATAAGGGTTTGTACCTAACCACTTGAGTTTGTCAATAATGCCTGAGTGGGTTATTGTGTCAAATGCTTTGGCCAGGTCATGACAGACACTGAGAACCATTTTGCCTTCATCCATTGCTTTGGTGATTTTCTCAAAGATATCCACTAGGTTTAGTAGGTATGACCTGCTGTTGAAGCCAAATTGGGTTGGTTCCAGTGTCTGGAGGCTTCCTATGTCATTACTGATTATTTCCATGATAATTCTTTCCATGGCTTTGCATATCAGATTAGTGAGACTTATGGGTCTGCATTTTCCAGGGTCTGTAGATGACTTTCCTTTGTGCAGAGGGATGACTGTTGCTGTTCTCCCTTCATGAGGCACACAATGTCTTGGGATTTAGGAAGGTTACATTTAAGTGCCTCAGCATATTTGGATTTATGTGTCTGCCTTGAACTGTGTGTGATGGGTGCATCATGCATACTCCTGACAACCTTATTGACATTAGGAGTGCTTTTATGTGAGAACTTTGCCTCCAGTGACATTGTGTAAATACATCTCTCACATACTATATCAGTTTGTTTGAGAATTAACTGGTTGTCAGTGAACATGAGGCAATTTCTACATTGCCTCAGGATGCCCATATCCACCAAGCTTGTAACTGAGATAGTAGGAAGTTCATATCCATTGCAACATAGACTTTTTTTATTGATTAGACAATTGCAATAAGAATATAAAGTGGTGTCAAGAGTATCTGGTTTGCAACTCTGGATGCAGTGCTTGTCACTGTGACCTAGTTGTGCTGTGTGTAACTAGGTATTATGACATTTCAATGGTGCTTTTGCAGGATAAATTTCAACTCAGGGTGCCTGTGTCTATACAGGGCACTGCCAAACACTTGAGGGGAAACTAGTAAGTAAATCCTGGTGTTCATGGATGGAGTATTTAGGCAGATATTCTAGAAGTTAGGTTAGACAGCAAGAAATCAAGTGGTATTTACTGAATAAAAAGAATTAGCATATCAAGAATGATGAAAAGAGGGGAGTCACCTGAATGGATACTACCTGGCTTCTACTAGTGCTGATCTCACCACAGTTTCACAATGCTGGGATACAATACTCCTTTGCTTTGTCATTCACCAGAAGTAAAACTGTATCATCAATACTAAGTTGATAAGCAGACTCCAGGTGATCCACAGTGTTGCCCCAGATGATGCAAGATTCTGTAGGCTTGTTGCAACCTTTTCTTGGTAGATGCCTTGAAGAGCAACCAGACCAATCTGGAAGGTCAAGCACAGGCATTCATAATGCACTCAGAAGCAATCAGGAATCAATACACTTTGTTCCTTCTCTCACTAGGAGAAAATATAAGCACAAATTTCAAGCTGGCACATATGAAGCAGTTATTAGGCTTTCTGGTGATAAGCAGTCTCCAGGAAATATATGCTTTTACTCTCACCAGGAGCAAAACAGAAGCACTACTACCAAAATGACTACTGACAGGCAGAATGTGGACTCTCCAGTAATTGGTGGTTTTGGAATAGATGTTGCAGATTTTAAAGGTAAAATGGAAGAAATGGTTTAACATCCTAAAAGGTGCAGTGTGCACTAAGCAGTTATATATGGGGGGGTAACTTAAGCTTTGGCTATCTAAGTGGAGAGCCACTGTTTTTAAAAGAGCAATAGTCACAGAGATTGGGGGTCTATATCAGCATCTTGAATACTGACAATATCGAATCCGATATTGTCGCCTCGAGAATGCTGAAAGTGCAGAACATCAAATGGGTAAATGGAAATCTCCATAAGGGGAGATTTCTGATTACTTCAATATAGTGCAGTCTCGGAGTTGGTATATTTAAGTAGCGGGGGGTGTGGGGGTGCAGGGGGGCTTAGCCCCTGCCTACACATTTTAGTTTTTTTTTGGGTGTGTTTGTTATTTTATCGCATTTCGAGAATTTAATAGGTCGATCATTGCAGTTTGACATTTAGTGATTCAACCCATTAAATTTTCGAAAAGCTGATATAGACCCAAGATTGGAAGGGGGTGGGCACATTGTATTCTGGTTCTATGAAATACAGTGGGATGGCCAATAAATTTAAATAGCTGAAGGGGAGTGATTTTGCAAAATGATTTTGTGCTTTCTCACAATAGCCAATGAAAATGGAGAGAGAAGGAGATATTTGGTCAAATCAAAATAAGGAGCAGCCAACTAGAAAGACAGTGTAGTTTAACAACACAACAGCAGCAGGATGGCAGGGTGTGGAAAAACTTAATTTTTGTGACTCACAAGAAACACAGCTGTGGTCTGTTTCCTAGTTTAAATATGCAATTAAAAGCAGAATACAGGTAAAACACAATGTAAATAAAATAAATCACAATATACAGAACAAATGAAGACAATGAAATAATAAAAATACAGGAAAAGTATAACAAACCTTTTTCTCACAGCAAATTGTACTATAGTCTATGTAAGCTATTTCAGTAAAGCCAAATACTTGGCTGACTGCCCTTGCAGGCCATTTTAAGTGTAGCCAATTTTCCTTCAAAGGTGAGAATCAAACCCTGTACATTCTGACTGTGAGGTAAACACCTTTGCCATTATTCCATGAGTTGATTTTGACTCATGGACAATTACGTGCTTGCTTTATTCACTGACAGTAGTTAGAGAATTGTGAATTGCTGCAGGATCTGAGCCCCATTTATAACATTTCAACTGCATTTTTTCTGATTCTATTTTACTTGGTCTGGGGACCATAGTCTAGTCTTCTAGTATCACTCAAAATAGTGAGACCATTGTGAATTGCTAGAGGATCTCAGCCTTATTTATTACATTTCTAATGCATTTATTTCTGTTTACATTTTACTTAGCGTGGGAACCTTTGTCTTATAGTATCACTCAAAATGGTGAGAGAATTGTGAATTGCTTCATGATCCCTCGTACATGTACATAGGTTCATAGGTTCATAGGTAGGTACTAGGCTATCGGCCCTGGGGCCTATACAAGCCCAGCCAAAAAGGTAGCCTGGCTTTTGCCACCCAAAAAAGTTATTTTCTTGTGCCACTGTCGAGCAGAGCCACAGAGGTGATCCCCAGGGTGAATTTCCTATTTCCCATCCAATCATCAAGATTTTTCTTGAAGAGTGCTAATGAGGAGCTTTGTTTGATATAGATAGGTAGTTTATTCCAGAGTATGGGAAGTCTCTGGGACAGGAATCTATCCCTCCGGCATGTTCTGTTTATTTTGGTGACAAGGTTTAGGTCCCTAGAGTGTGACTGGGATTTCTTTAAGTGGAACATGTCCAACAGCTCTGGGTTTGACATAGCTTTGTATGTTAGGCAGAGATCACCTCTGAGTAGGCGATATGTGACGGAGTAAAGCTGGAGTTCTCAACAAGCATCTCAGGGATCTAAATAAGTTCACTTATGAAAAGGCACCACAACCAGGCAAAAGCACGAACAAAATGAGTAGTCCACACACTGAAAGCACTAGAAAGCATGAGCAGTTTAATAAACACACTAAAGCACGTTGTAAAACAGAACGTTTTCGTCTTCTACTTCATCAGAAAATGAACTGTAATCACCATAATGTCATATATATACACACACACATTTAAAACCATTTTAAACCACCAATCACAGTAGGAGAACCATTTAAGTTAATTAATACACACATTAAAATATGCCATCTAAATGTTAAAAAGCATCAGTAATATCATATATAAATCTTATAAATCTTCCACACACTAAAAACTCTTATAAAATAAAAATATATGTATCATTCAAGTAAGAAATAATAGTTGATGTAATAAATTTAAAACCTAGTAATTGATGTAATATGTTTGAAACCTAGCAGAATAAAAAATGAAATTGTATCCCCCTCTAGTGGTGAACCTTAAAACTACATTAAAATACAATTTGAGTACTGAATAAATATTCAGCACATAACTTCTAAAACTAAATTGATGTTGTATACCACAGACTGAAAACCTATTCATTCTATTTATACAGGTACTTAAAAAGAAAATTAATCCCCTTTCAGAGCTTAGCAGATCTTAATTTGAGTACCGGTGCTAGGGATAGCATTTCATTGAGCCCTGGGTTTCTACCTGAATCCAACACTAGCTGCCAGTATAACTCTCTGTATTCAACTAGTGTTTCCCACATACCACCCCTAGGATTCATTGTAATGACCTCAAGTATAAAAATTTGAAAACCAAGGGTTTTCAAGGGAACAAGTGTGGAATCAATAAGTGGTTTAATAATAGAAGGGAATACATGGACGTACAAGGATTTCAACATTTTTAATTTTTCTAGTATCCCAATCGATAAAACTTTTTTTGATTTATTTTCTAAAGGTTTTACTTACATTCCTAGACAGAGAACCAACATTTTTAGATTATTTGTGGATATAAAGTTGTTTATCAGAAAGAAAAATTTAGAACTGTTTTTAATGGGAAAAGGAATAATATTGGAAGTGATTGTTTGAAACGTAGTAGCACATTCAATCCACCACTACACCCTCAGCTTAGAAATTTTGAGCTAAAGGATGAAAGTGAACTGAGAGCAAACTTGAAACAACAACACGTACATTCAAATTTAACCCCTGCTGAGCTGGAAACTTTAAAGGACATTAGCAGCAACAGGAATGTAAGGGTTATGAAACTTGATAAAGGTGGGAGGGGGTAGTGCTAATGGACTGTATACAATATGAAGGGAAAATGATGGAGATCCTAAATAACACTGATAAATATTCTAGAGCGTCTATCAATGAAATCAACATTGCATATAAAAAGATAAAAGTTATATTGAATGACATGTTATTAGAAGGTTCAATTGACATAGAAACATACAAATATTTACATGTTGAAAAGCCTAAAGTGCCTTGCATTTTTGGAATTCCAAAAGTGCACAGAGATGCTCTGGACCCGCCTCTGAGACCTATAGTTTCAGCGGATAGATCTGTGATGGCACCATTAGCAAAATTTGTGGACCTAAAGGTGAAATGTGTACTTGAAGGAAATAACAATGTACTACAAGATTCCTGGGATTTTCTGAGGAAATTGGAAAATACTTTGTTTAGTGAACATGTAGCATTTGGTACACTAGACGTGGTGGACCTTTTTACAAGTATACCACATGACGTTGGTATGGTGTCGTTTGAGGAAATGTTAGTGGACAGTAAAAAGATTACCCACAGTGATTTTAGAATTATTTTAACATTTATGGAAATAGTTCTGAAAAATAATTATATATTTTTTCAAGGGGAATACTAGTACGCTAATATAATAATGGCTTACTGGGAAAATAAATTTCTTGTCAATTCACAATATCATGGTTATTGGATGTTATACAGTAGATTTTTAGACGATTTATGTTTTTTGTGGAAGGGGCAACAAGAAAATTTTGATAATTTTGTACAATATGTTAATAGTACAACTGATTTTTTACAATTCACAAAAAACTTTAATCAGGATGAGCTGATTTATTTGGATGTTCACATCAAGAAAAATAATGGTCAATTTATGTCACAAATATATAGGAAAAAGACCTTTTCAAATTCTTACTTACACTACACCAGTTGTCATCCACCCTACCAGAAGAAGGGGGTGGTGAAAGGACAACTGGTGCGTTTAAGTAGAATGACCTCCGATGATGAGGTTTTTTTGAATGAGGTGCTTGTACTTAGGGATTTATTCTTAAATAGAGGATACCCTTATGAAGTTTTTGACAAAATCTTGGATGAGGTGAAAGAAAAGAGGAAGGATAAGTTTGCTCCAATTTTGGGTAAAGCCCAAATATTAGAAGATAAAAAAACAAGAAAGTAAAGCCATTTAAGGTTATAGAGCAGGTCTCATTACAACTTATGATGGACATTCAGGACTTATAAGGAGAATTTTTGATAGAGAATGGAACAATTTTTCCAAAATATCTGACCTAAGATACATTTTTGATAATGAATTGACTTATACATATCGTAAAGGCAACACCATTAAGAATATATTAGAGAGGGGTTCAAATAGGGGCAGTACACAAAATAGCAACAAGGAAAAGAAAGGCTTGTACAAGTGTGGTAGTTGTAGTTATTGTTCATTTCTATCAGTTGGGGATCACATATATTTGCAGGCTAGGAGAAAGAAATTAATATTAAACACCTATGCTAACTGTAATACGAAAGGTATTATATATATTGCAACATGTAAAGAATGTGAATCTTTTTACATAGGAAAAAGTGAAAGAAAACTGAAGCAGAGAATTTATGAACATCTATACGAAATCAAAACCAAGAATGAAAGAAATGCATTATACAAGCATACTATTAAATGTAAAACCCTTGGTTTTCAATTTTTTATACTTGAGGTCGTTACAATGAATCCTAGGGGTGGTATGTGGGAAACACTAGTTGAATACAGAGAGTTATACTGGCAGCTAGAGTTGGATTCAGGTAGAAACCCAGGGCTCAATGAAATGCTATCCCTAGCACCGGTACTAAAATTAAGATCCGCTAAGCTCTAAAAGGGATTAATTTTCTTTTTAAGTACCTGTATAAATAGAATGAATAGGTTTTCAGTCTGTGGTATACAACATCAATTTAGTTTTCATTTTTTATTCTGCTAGGTTTCAAACATATTACATCAGTTACTAGGTTTTAAATTTATTACATCAACTATTATTTCTTACTTGAATGATACATATATTTTTTATTTTATAAGAGTTTTTAGTGTGTGGAAGATTTATAATATTTATATATGATATTACTGATGCTTTTTAACATTTAGATGGCATATTTTAATGTGTGTATTAATTAAATTAAATGGTTTTCCTACAGTGATTGGTGGTTTTAAATTGTTTTAAATGTGGGTGTGTGTATATATATATGACATTATGGTGATTACAGTTCATTTTCTGATGAAGTTGAAGATGAAAACATTCTGTTTTACAACGTGCGTTAGTGTGTTTATTAAACTGCTCGTGCTTTCTAGTGCTTTCAGCGTGTGGACTACTCATTTTGTTCGTACTTTTGCCTGGTTGTGGTGCCTTTTCATAAGTTTACTAGTTTGCGTTAGCACCATTTGTCCTTTTGTTTTATTTATCTAAATAAGTTCACCAAAGCCAACTTTGAGTCAAAAATTGTTTCTTAGGTGAAGGATAACCATAAGGCATTTTTCAATGATATATGCAACGTTAATGAGATCACCCAACAGTGTGCTGAACTAATAGTGAATGGAACTTCTTACACTGAACTGGAGGATACAGCAAATTTGTGATAAATTCATCCCCAATTTCACCCCCCCATCCACCCTAGTTTTCCACCAGGAAATACCATCTTCCATTTCTCCACCAAGTGACCACCACCCGGCATATATCCTATGCAAATCTTCCCCAACCCCAGGCCAACACCAATACAAATCAACCAGAAATTTCACTAAGTTCCAACCATCCATATTTAATGAAACCTTAGCTAAAGTAAATTGTGTACCCTCAAATCCCTACCGGGCATGGGATTCTGGCAAAACAATTGCTTCTCTTTTACTAGACCTCTCAAAAGCTTTTTATACCATTTCCCACACCATCCACCTCTCCAAACTATACACCCTCCATATTTCCCCACCTACCCTACAATGGTTCAATAGCTATCTCTCCTATAGGCTGTGATCTACCAAATGGCAACAATGTTACTTTCTTTTCCTCAATACTTCTGTGGGGTACCCCAAGGCTCCATACTCGGTCCTCTCTTATTTAGCATCTTTATTAACAACTTTCACTCCACTCTGCCACAATGCTCAGTAATCCAGTATGAATTCTTTAACTCAACATTCATAGCATCCACCCACCATAAATGGATAAAACATAACCATGCAAGCTGACTCTCAAAATCCACCAAAGAAGTCATGTCCATAAGGGATAAAATCTGGAAATCGTGACAGAAATACAATGACCCCTCAACTCTACTACAATACAAGCAACTCTGTAACCAGGCAAAACAACTAATAACCAGAGATAAAAAAGCCCACTACCCCCATCTACAAAGTCAACATAAAGATAATCCCAAAAATTCTGGTCTTCCATTAATCAACTATTACACTCAGGCTCTCAAAGCAACCCATCCCCTGATCTAGACAAAATCCCAGCCCAACTTACCACCCTCTTCAATTCCTACTTCACTGACACCATAGCTAATCTAACCACCACCTTTCCTACAGTTAGCACCAGCACCACCAAGACAGCTGATGAGCAAATCATACCAGAAAACAATTGTACCCTAGACTCCAACCTAATATTCTCCCCCATACCCACCACCACAATAAAAAAAAAATTTACTTAAGCTAAAACTCTGTACTCTGGTCCCTGACAATCTACCTCCACACTTCCTTCAGCTAGCTGCAAACTCTATTGCTTATCACATCAGCATACTCATTAGTAGATCAATTAAAGAATCCCTTGTCCCAGACATCTGGAAAAAAGCATACATTCTCCCCTTACATAAAGGCGGCACCAACACAGACACTACGAACTTTTGGCCTATAGCAATTCTCTCACCCCTCTCTAATATACTGGAAAAATGCATCCATGCCCAACTCCACAACCACCTGCTTGAAAATCAAATTCTATCATCCACTCAGCATAGTTTCAGACTAGGATACAGCACCACTACTGCCCTCCTCTCCTTTCTAGATACAGTTAACCGGGCATGGGATTCTGGCAAAACAATTGCTTCTCTTTTACTAGACCTCTCAAAAGCTTTTTATACCATTTCCCACACCATCCTCCTCTCCAAACTATACACCCTCCACATTTCCCCACCTACCCTATAATGGTGCAATAGCTATCTCTCCTATAGGCTGCGATCTATCAAATGGCAACAATGTTACTTTCTTTTCCTCAATACTTCTATGGGGTACCCCAAGGCTCCATACTCGGTCCTCTCTTATTTAGCATCTTTATTAACAACTTACACTCCACTCTGCCACAATGCTCAGTAATCCAGTATGCTGATGACTCTACAATAATATGCACTGCAAATTCCAGCTCTGAACTCCGAAAAATCACCCAGAATGCCCTCACCTCTACTGAATCTCAGATATTTAATAATCATCTCACACTAAATCCAAAAAAAAAAATATATATATATATATATATACATATATATATACTATATAACCTAGTACTTGTTACTACTAATAAAAGCACTCCTCTAGATAAAAAAAACTCTTCACTATACAAGCCTAAGACAATACCACTATAGTAGTTATCCCACACAATAAACTACTAGGCATTATTATAGATGAAAACCTTAACTTTGACCTACAAATAGACAATAACATCATAAAAACACACTAAAAACTTGGTATGCTCTACAGACACCAACACTTTTTAGCCTCTCTACTAGACAAAGCCTTGCAACCACCTTTTTATTACCCTCTCTCCTCTATAGCAACCCTCACCTCACTAATATTCAAAATTCTGCAAAATCCAAAGTTGAAATGTGTTACAACAGAATAGCCAAATTTGCCATCAAGGCCAAGTTCCTTCTCATCCTACCAGTGTAACTCACACTGAAACAATTAGGTTGGCTGGAACTCCCCCACCATCTCTCATTCACCCAACTAACTACAGCACACAAAATAATCTACAGACTTACAGACTGTCCTGCTGTCTCAACACTACTCATCCAATACCAACTCAGCAGGCAACTAAGATCTGAAAATCATCTACTTGTAAAAGTAGAAAAGCCCACTTTACCTGCTGGTCAGCTTCTCTATTCCTTCACCATTGCCAAACTATGGAACTCACTTCCACTTTCTATAAGAAACACAGGTAGCACCACCACCTTCAAACAAATACTGAAAAATCATCTTAACTCTTCCTGGCTATGTACCTGCTCTTAATCTAACCTCCTCCTTCGCCTTATATAATAATTAAACTCCTGTGAGTTTTCTACTGCTGACTGATGATATTTTCTACATAATTATTATTTTTTATTACTTGTTGATACTGGTACAACAATGCTGATTAATACATCTCTGTTTATACCTCTCTGATTAAATTCATCAGGCAACCAACAAAATTCCTGCTTTTATGTATATATTCTGTATATATTACTGTAATTACTATCTGTAGCACTGTATCTACTTTTGTATCAATTAATGTTTAATATTTTCTGTATCTATGTTCTTTTAGGAGCTTTTCTCCCTGGGCCTCCACTGAAAATGGTTTCTTTTAGGCCCAGTGATCTTTCCCGGTAAACAAATGCAATAAATAAATAAATAAATAAAATAAATAAAAAACATCACTAAAGAAAAAGTCCTTACTGAACTCTCCAGAGCTAAATACACTGCATCCGTGATTCCTGATAATATTCCTCCTAAACAGCTTGAAACAGGACCTGTCAGGCTCACTAGAATCTCTGTTCAACCACAGCCTCCAGAGAGGCTTCATTCTTAGAGAATTGGAGAACTGCAACTGTCCTCCTTATACACAAAAATGGACCAACAACAGATCCAGGGAACTACAGACCCATAAGTTTGGCTAGCCTTACATGCAAGGCCATGGAAAGAATTACAGTGATCCTGATAAACAAAGGCATAGAAAATCTTCAAACACTGAACTCATCAGCCTACTAATCCTGGTGGACTTCTTCGAGAAGGTCACTAGAGCCATGGATGAGGGCAAAATGGTACATACTGCCTACTTCAACCTGGCAAAATCATTTGACACAGTACCTTACTTGTGTACTATAGACAAACTCACAGATTTAGGCCTAAATCCCTATGTCACCTGATAGATAGCAAAATGTCTCACAGATAGGACACATGAAGTTAGGGTGGGGGACTCCACCTCCACCAAGAGGCCTGTTAGCAGTTGTGTTCCACAAGGTTTGGTATTAGGAACTCTTCTGTTTGGAATATAGTTCTCTTAAATCATGACAAATATAGAGGGCCTTTATCTGACCAAATTTGCTGATGATTGCAAGGTGGGTGCTATCATTGAATTCTCCAGATATGTAGATATCCTCCAGGAAGGGCTGACAAAGACAAATAAATGGTGCCAGAACCATGGCCTAAAACTCAATGACAAAAGTGCAAAATCATACTCTTTGGGAAGACAACCACCCCAGCAAATTGCAATATTGATAACACTCCTTTAAGACTAGAACCAGTGATAAAGGACTTGGAAACTCAGGTTGACAGTAACCTGAATTTTCATCACCATGTGTGAAAGTGGGAAAATTTGTCTACATGGCACAACTTATAGGTAAGGGCATGGCATCCAGATATAAGGAGATCATAGTCCTACTATACCCAGCCCTCATTAGACCAATAATTGTGTACAGTGCACTGTTTGGCATGCACCTGACCAGGCATTTGCAACAGCTTGAGCGGCCACAGAGGTTCCTCACTAAATGAATACAGTATGTAAATAATATGTCCTATTTGGACCACCTCTAAGCCCTGTCCCTGTACTTGGTCTACTGAGGGGTAAACTGTGCTTAACCTAGAAAACATTCACTAATCCAACCCTTATAGATCTGCTACACATTCACAAAACAAACATCATTAGTATTATCTGATCTAAGGATCTAAACCTTGTCTGTGACATTTATTTATTATTTGTTTACCAGGAAAGTCTGACTTGGAACAAAGCCAATTTTCAGTGGTGTCCCAGGGAGAAATGCTTCAAGTGCATGTCTTTGTGATGTGTGAAGAAAATGGAGTACCCTGATGAAACCCACACGAACGCAGGGAGGACATGCAGACTCCACACAGAAGGTACCCCAGCCGAGAATCAAACTGGAGAACTTCTTGCTGTGAGGCAACAACACATCTGCTGCACCACTGCAATGTCTATAAATAAAACATGTTGGTGGGATAGGTATGTGTCTCAGAGATTTCCCCTTTCCTGGAACAGAATCCTCATTTATGTGAAAGACATCTCCTCCCAAAGCCTATTCAAACAAAATTTGGACCTATGGATAGGAAATCACAAAATTAACCCTGGCTTTTCACTTGTGGCCCTTATGGACATGGGCAGTTTGTAGATGCCCTAAGTCACAGGCATTTACCAAAGCCATTCTAGCCTGTGGGCATTGGTAATTGGGAAAACTGTGGCATGAATGGCTAGGCTTAAAAAGGGTCTAGGGCTGTTAGTCTAGTAACCTCCTATGATCCTATGATTTATAAAAGAGGCTTATTTCAATGTACATATCTTTCTGACCTCTTTGGGTTCTCTATTGTATATGCATCCTGGTCTGAATATATCAATGCATTAGATATACTTTGCATACTTTTGGTCCCAGTGTCATTTATAGTTTATATTCAGTTCTGAGAAGCATCTTGGATAAATCAGTGTGATATTCAAAGGACATATCATTCTTTACAAAACAGCAGTAGGCTATGCTGGCACTTGCCCATATCATCACATTTCTCCCCCTCAAAGACTCAACTAGTTTTTCAGGTGACCATTGAGAAACATGCTTGAGAGAAATAAGTCTATCTGGGAATATGTTACCCCATTCCCTATCTTGAGACCCAATCTCAGTTGTCATTGCTGACCCCACTACAATGTTCTACTGTCATGTCATATGCCTGTAATCCTAAGCTCCACCTTAATAACTTGGCATTTTGCTGGCTGGCTTGATGTAGCCATGTTAAGGGATTGTGGTCTGTAACTACAGTGAATTTCCTTCCATACAGATAAGGCTGAAGTTTCTGCAGTCCCCACACTATGGCTAGACATTTTTTTTCTACAGCTGCATAGCATTCCTCCCTGAGTTGGAACCTACAACTTAGATATACCACTGGGTGCTCTTATCCCTCTGAGGAAACCTGGCTAAGTACAGCAACCACCCCATGGTTTGAAGCATCCACCTGCACAACAAATTATTTGCTGTAATCTGGACTGACTAACACAGGGGTCCTCCCAAAGCTCCTTTAATCTTCTGGAATGCCCACTCACATGCTGGGGTCTACACTACCTTATCTGACCTGTTTTTCCTTGTCAGGTCTGTCAGGGGAGCAGCTATGGTACTGGGGACAAACTTTCTATAGTACCCTGCTGTCCGTAAGAATGCCCTCACCTGATTTTTGGTAACAAGGTCAGGCCATGCCTGAATGGCTTCAACTTTGGCAGGCTCTGGCCTGATCTTACCACTCTCCATTCTGTGTCCCAGGTAGGAGACCTCTGCCATACCCACATGACACTTACTGGGCTTAATGGTCAACCCTGCCCTCTGCAGTCTGCCCAGCACCTCCCTGACATGCTGAAGGTGCTCTTGCTAGGAATGGCTGTAGATGGAAATATCATCCATGTAAGCAAGGGCATAATCTACTGCTCTTGCTATGATATGATCTACCAGCCTCTGGAAAGTCACTGGGGCATATTTCATTCTAAAGGGCATCTTCGTGAACTCATACAAGATGAAAGGAGTCACAAAGGCTGACCTCTCTCTAGCAGGGGAGTCAAGGGCACCTGACAGTAGCCCTTGGTAAGATCAATAGTGCTACAAACTTCACTGAAACTGAAAGAAACATAGAGAGCCACAGCAGTATAAACTGCAAAAAGATAAAACTTTACTAGTGCTTCTGGTACCTCGGTCAGATTGCCTTCAAGGAATTAACTAAACACCACCAGTGCAGTCTATTTATATTACTCAATTAAAACATGTTTAAATCACCCAATCAAAAAAGTGTTCCATTAATTCCCACATAACAAAATTCCCATGCATCTGCCCCTTCATTAAATACAAAACATTAATTTTAGCTATTTTAAATATACTATTATACAAAATTGAAGAAATATACTTCAAAATACATATCACACTTTGAGATTTATCTCTAAATTCATGCCATTTGGTTGAACAGTCTTGTAGTTTATAATAAATCTAGTCTCCATATGTAACATTTTATATATAAAATAATTTCCCAAACAATTGTAAGGATTAGGTAAAATGCTAAAGAAAAAAAAACTACTATCTGAACCTGCATGCACTGAATAAAAATGTTGGGCCAAAGGGCTATCCAAATTGCAGTTCCTTATGTCCCCCAAATGTTCCAAAACCCATGTCTTCATCATTCTCTTAATTTGTCCCACATACCATTTTGTGGGTGTGCAACCACAGCCTATGATGTACACCACTCCACATGAACGAGAGTCAAAAAGATCAGTGCCCCTATACTTTCTCCCATTGATTTTACCACCATTTAAATTTTTCATTTTGCCACATATCTTACACCTCCCTTAAGGGTAAGACCCCAAACTGGCACCTTCTACTCAAAACTTCCTCAAATTCAAAAATCTGCCATAAGAGAAAACCACTCTTTTTGGAAAAATCTTTTCCACCACATCATCCTGACTGATAATGGGCCACAAATTGCTGACTAAATTTCTCAATATATTAGAAAAGGGGGGGAACTCTACTAACAAAATAAATTTTAGCTTTTTGCAGTTTATACTGCTGTGGCTCTCTTTGTGTTGCTTTTTTTTTAACATCAATAGTGGTCAGATACCTAGCCCCACCCAGCTGCTCTAGGGCTTATCTGTCCTAGGAATGGGGTAGGCATCTGACTCTCTGTGACTATTTAGTTTCCTATAGTCCATACAGAACCTGGTGCTGCCATCCCTCTTTGGTACCAGCACCACTGCGGAGGCCCAAGGACTACTGTACCCTTGGATTATTCCCAGTTCGAACATTTCCTGTATCTCCTCCCTCAGAGTCTGTCTGACTTGCTCAGGCAGCATGTATGTGGCCCGCTTTATAGGTCTTTGGAGCCCTGTATCCACATGGTGCTGCACCAGGTGGGTATGCTCTGGTTTTCCAGTGAACATGTTCCCAAACTCCTGTAACACTGCTCAGATTTCTCAAACCTGGGTAGGGGATAGCAGCAGGGGCATTGCTACCCCTTCCACTGAGGTGTCAGTCTGAGCCTCACTGAGGAAATCAGTCACCAGTCCCCCCTCAGACTCCTCCTGACCTCCATCAACAATTCCCTAACAATTACTCTCTGTCTCCTATACTTTAATTATTGCTATCATTCTCTTTTGTTTTTCTTTTGTCCACTCTTCGGAAAACAAGAACCCATGTAAATATTTATGCATTGTGTTTCACATAACTGTCTTCTCTTTCCTTAATTTTTTTCTACTCTACTTATATTTATTATGTAATTGTGTTGATTCTACAATGATATTTCAGAGTTATAATGTGAAATTATAATTTTTGTCTATGTACTGGAGCTTTTCTCCTTGGGTGTCCACTGAAAATGGGCCTTTGCTCAGTTGGACCAACCCGGTTAACAAATGTCAAATAAATAAATAAATAAATAAATAAATAAATAAATAAATAAATAAATAAATAATTGTCTCTCTATCATGGTAAGGCTTCATCATGTTAACACAGTACAATTTGTGCCCCTGCCTCCTGCCTAGCAGTTCTACCTTATAGTTAACATCACTGACCTTCCTTACGACCTTGAAGGGCCCCTCTCAAGCTACCTGCAGTTTATTGTGTCTGACAGTAATGAGAACCATCACCTGCTTCCCCACAGCATATTCTCTGGATCAAGCATTCCTGTCATACCACACCTTTTTCTGCTGTTGGACTCCTTCCAAGTTCCCCTGGACCAAGCCGATGAGCTCCCTAAGCCTTGTCCTGAGGTTTAGGACCCAGGGCGCAACAGACATCTTGTGGGATTCACACTCACCCTCCCACTCATTATGAATGAAATCTAAAGGCCTCCTCACCCTATGCCCATACAGCAACTCAAAGGGTGAAACACCTGTGGATTCCTGGGGCAGCTCCCAGTATGCAAACAATAGATGGGGCAAACATTTTCCCACACTCTCTTAAACTGTTCTGCAAATACCTGTAGCATGTTTTTTAGCACAGAGTTTAACCTGTCCAGAAGACCATTAGTCTGGGGGTGGTAGGGGGTTGTCTATATGTGCTTCACCTCACAGCACTACCACAGACAAGCCAGCAGGTCTGACATGAAATTGGCACCTCTGTCAGCCAGTATTTCTCTTGGGAAAACTACCCTGCTAAAAATCTGTAGCAAAGCATTTGTCATCTTCTCTGCCTGGATGGTGGACAGAGCCACCGCTTCAGGGTATCTAGTAGCATAATCTACTAAAACTAGGATATATTTCTTTGCTGTGGAACTTGGGGTACTCAGGGGCCCCACAATATTCATAACTACCCTCTGAAATGGCTTCACAATCACAGGCAAAAGCATCAAAGGAGCTTTGACCTTGACACCTGCGTTGCCTACTTTTTGGTACTGCTCACAGGTCCTGCAGTACCCTGTTACATCCCTGGCAATCCCAGGCCAATAAAAGTTCTGCATAATATGTTTCTTGGTATGCTTTATGCCCTTATTTCCCCCAAAAAGAATGTCATGGGCTATGGTTAGAAGTGCCAGACTGGAGAATATGAGCACTACCAACTGCTGTATTACTCCACCTTCTAGCCCTACCTCAGGAGTCCGCTCTAAACAGTAACCCTTTGTTCCAGTATACAGATTCCCCCTTTCCTTGAGAATTAGGTGCCTCCCTAGCTACCTCCCTCAAGCCTCTGAGTCTGTCTCAACTTTATCTTTGTAATGCTTCCCAGCTCCCCTTCCACAGGATGTCTGGTCTCTTCTGACAGTGGTGCCTCACTGTCAGCATGAGTACTACTACTTACCTCTGTCCTGGCAGTCACTCTGTCCAAGGGAACATCAGTACCTACCAGCAGCTGTGGCTCACCTTCAGACACACTGCTACAGGGTTGCTCCCTCCCTGAAGTAGCCACATCACCAATCCTGGCTTCAGGTGTGCAGTCTATCTAGGTCTCCCCCCTGGCTACCAGACCTGTCTTCAAGCCTGACTGCATGTTACTGCATGCACACAAGGTACTGCATTATCAAAATCATTTCTTATCAAGACATCTGCAGGGATATCCTCAAACACATCTACTTGCTTCCTTTTCCACCCTCCCAGTCAAGGTGAACCCTGGCCAAAGGCATCTGGAATGGGATCCCTCCTAATGCACTGACTGGAGTGGACTGCCCAAGCAAGTACTGCTCCTCGTTAACCATTGCAGGCTTCCCAATGTTATATCAGAGGCTGTGGCTCTCTTAGCAGTGGCCTGTTTCCCATCCACTAAGATTGGATATAAATTCTGCTGGTAGTTTGGTACCCCTGTTATCTACAGACAACATACCACTGGCATTCTGTTAGTCCCACTTGCTGGCTCCCCCACATTTTGTTCCCCACCTTGCTTCCATGGACATCTATATGTTACTTGGTCCTACTGGTTACATTTAAAACATTTAACCCTTGATCCTAGCCATGTACCTGAACTAGTGGCCTCCCCTGTTACTGGTGGACTCTGTTGTGATGGATTATGCTGCCGACCATGGGTTCCCTTATATCTATGTGCAGCACTGGGTATCCCTTCCCTGTGTAGTGATACCCTGCTTGCTAAGTATAGATCTCCCTTTTTCCCCAACCTATCTGCAGAATTGCATTCCCTGTCTGCCAAATAGATTTTCATGACCTCAGACAAAGTGCTAAAGGCTTGTTCTCTCACCAAAAGGTCTGCCAACCCTTGAAAAGTGGTGACCTGACACCCACTCACCCACCTATGAAAATAAGTGCTTTGTTCAGTAATATAATCAATACACTTTCATCTGCCTTGCATCTAAATCACAAATTATTTTTCTTTAAGCTTCAGGTGTTAACTTAAAACATTGTAATAAATAGTGCTACATGTTTTCATAACCTAAACAATCAGTATCAGACAATTTGAAACAACAGTTACAGCTTTACCATGGAGTAAGGGGGTGAGGAACTGTACCCAGAGCCCTCGGTCAACATTATAATGTTTGTATATTCTTTCAAACATATGAACAAAACTATCATAATTATCACCTTTTTACTACTGAGGAAGACGTTTTCTGACCTTTATTACTTCTGGAGTATGGTTACTCTCTTTCCCATTACCTCTGTGACCCTGGCGAAGAGTCATCATTTCCTTTTTATGTTGCCTCCACCTCTCATTTTCTTTGGCTTCCAGACATCTCAGTCTCTCTTTTTCTTCAGCCTCCAAATGTCACATTCACTCTGCTGATTCTAATTATTTATTTATTGCATTTGATTACCAGGAAAGTCCACTGGGCCTGAAGAACCCATTTTCAGTGGAAAAGCTCCACAATTATTACATACAGACAAGAAAAATAATGAACAATACAGGGATTATAAGACAACATAAGCATATAACAGCTATATGATTGTATACAATGATTTGGTAACAATGGATTACATTGGTGGCATCCACCAGATTAATTCCAGCCATTTGGCTTCCAGTTCAAGTCTGTTTAACTCCAGATGGGTTTTTAAGTATTCTGACAAAAAGCTGAGCTGTCCTGTTTCTGAGAGCTGCAAGTCCCATCAACAGACTGATTATCCTCCTGGTTGCTGGTCTGTGCTGTAGTTGTGGTTAAGGCTGCAAGCATTTCCCCTTTAGTCCGGTTGGCATGCCCCAGTCCTTTGGTCTGGCACATCTCAGCCAACTGGTTCCTTGTCAGCTTGCCATAATCCTCTGCTGACATCCTTGTCTGCCCTCCCTGACTAACTGAGCTAAGAAAAAGTAAATAAATAAAACCATTGTGATATGAAACTCTGAATGTCTACCATGTGGCTGCTTCAGAGTACAACACCTTCTTTAGTGACCACTGTTTACAGGCTAAAGGAATTCAGTATTCACACCACTGCTCAACAATATGTGAACATGTGATGATCCCACTACTTCCACCAAGTAATGTGATGCTCACCACTGCTATCTATATGTGATGGCCACCAATATATGTTGTCCTTACACTGGGCCAGTAATCAAGGAGCCTGAATCCTCACCACTGACACTGGACAGGGATCTGCACTTGGAATACAAATGGATACACTCAGTATTTCCAGATGTAGGAGTCTGAAGTCTAGGAAAAGCAGCATTCTGATTTAACACAAATGCTATATGTTGGTATAGTAATCAAAATATATCAATATGAATATCTTTAAAGTGAAAGGTCAAATGTCAGTATAAGCACCTATGTTAGAATATGTTATCATGTCTTAAGTAAACTTATTTTAACTCATGCTATTTTCCAACCAGCTGTCAGCCTCTGAATGAAAAATGAGTTATAATTCATAATAAGACTGATTTATCATATTAAGCAAGGCACAGCTTTATAAATAACTTGGCATACATTAGTTCAAGTAAATGCACACTTACTTTTCCCTTTTTTTCTAATTTCCCCTTGAATTTACCATAGACATGAATAAGAATGACTTAGTTGAAGGTTCCTTTCTTAAGAATCAAAATTGTGTAAATGATGTATTAAGCAGGCTTAAAAATAAATTTTTATATTAATTACATCCATTTCCAACATTTCTGTGGCTTTTCCGACAAAGTTACATGTAGTGACTTCCTGGTTAGGCTGGTCGACTAGCTCTGACGTCATCAAAACACGTCGCGATTTCGTGGAGCTCATTTGAGAATGTAGAGAGGAGTTTTAGTGAAAATAAAGCAGTTTAAGAAGAAATAAGCTTGTGGACAACAAGCTCAAGCTTCACAGAGTCTCTGTAAGTTGTCTTTCATCATTTTATATGAAAAAAACACCATAAATAACAAGTATGTAGCTGTATTCAATAAGTATAGGGAAAGTTCATGTGTGTGACATCTGTAAGCTTCCCATAGCCTGCTCACATGCACAGCAAGAGTTTGAGCTACCCATTAGAACCAAACAGTACCACACAGCTTCAGATGTAGCAGAAAGCATTTTAAATAAATCCCACAGCCCTATTAATCCATTTAACATTCACATGAAAAAATATATATATATATATATATATATATTTAACAATTTAAAACTGTAAGAGAGTTCACTTATGAGTCTTAGTACAATGTTGAAAAGTTATCAAATCATATTATCACCATATGAATTTAACATATATAAAAGTTTTAAATTGATTCTTAAGGTATAAACTATAAAATAAAAACCAGTGTTCAGTTTGAATAACATAGAATGACAAATGATTGTGTAATGAACTTTTACTTAGTTCTGTCTATGTATATTGAATCGATTTGACTGTAATTAGTTTAACTAAATTAATTAGATGTTATAGAGAGAATCTGGAATGTTTATATATGAGAAGTAATTAATTTACTAACACAGTGGCTCCATTTGTTTACCCTTCAATCCTGAAATAGCTTTATAACAATACCCATAACTATATATTTACCATTAGTATAAACTTTTAGCTCAGTTTAAGTAAAAAATGAAATTATGTGTATACTTAAGGTTATATGTGAATGGGATGGAAAAAAGAAAAAGCAGGCTTACCTTGTAAGTGAAAATATCAACAAGTAATTAACACAGTGACAATGTTTCTAGAAACATAACAAACTGTAAACATAAATATTTAAGTCACTTGTTTCTTAGTCTTTTTTATTTCTCCGAAGTCTTCCAAGTGGGATTAGATGCCCTTCTCTTAAGTGTGGGATTAGCCCATTCCATCTCTTCTATTTTTTTCTAAGATCTTATGGACCTTTACATAGTTCAGAGCTGATTCTAAGTCCTCAAATATTTTGGGACCTTCCGATGAAAATATCTTCAGCTTTGCAGGGAACAAAAGGTTTGTTTTCACCTGTGCTTTCTTCAGTTCTTTTATCAAAGGTAATAATATTTTTCTTTTTGCTATAACTGCAGATGAATAATTATTGTCAAAACGTATTGTAGCTTCATTTAATTTAATTGGTGACTTGGACCATGCAGTTTTTAACACTAATTCCTTATCAGAAGATGAGAGGAATTTGACAATGATAGATCTAGGTTGCTTTTTGTTAGCTGTATCCACTGTAGCAAGGGAATGATGTGCCCTCTCAATACCAAAGGACATAGCTTCAGTGAGATCAAGAGTTTTAGGTAACCAAGTGGTGAGAACGTTAGTCATATTGTTCCCTTCAATGCCTTCTGGTAGTCCAAATATTCTTAGGTTGTAGCATCTAGATCTGTTTTCTAGATCACCTAACTTATTTTGTAGAAGAGTGTTCTGTTTGAGTAGGAATCCCACATTATTTTCTTTTTCAGTAATTCTCCCATTCATATCATTCAGAGCCTCTTCAATACCTGTTATCAGAGTCTTTTGTTGTAGTAAGTCTTGATGGAGTAAATCCATTTGTTTGGTAGTCTTTTCCTTGAAATTATCTATTTTAGTATCCAGCTTATCAATTTTTGTGATAAGATCCTGTATATTTGTTATCAAAGTCTGAATCTCTCTTTTGAAGCTGGAATCCTGGTTACTGGATTTAGTGATGCTCATGATGAATTTCTTCAGATGAGGAGAAGTTATCCAGGAATAGTTTGACAGGAAAATCTGCCTTTTTTTGTTTTTAACTAGATATTATTATAGATGAAATTAAGTTCTTTCAAATAATGTATAAAAGTATTTTCAGTTTTTAGTTTGAAGGCAGAATTCCTGTCAGAATAATATTTCTTTAGTGGAGCTGTTGAAATCTGCTGCTACTCAGAGCCCATCTTGGCCACACAGTATTCCCCTTTGAAGTTGAGACAGGAAGTTAGCACAGATGGCCACAATACACATACAAATGTTTATGTCAGTGCTGGGGCCTCTCCTCTTTTCACTGAGCTAATGGACAAAGGCTCTTCCTCAGACCTAGCGTCTCTGGTCTTAGCACTGTGGGGTACCTTTTACAGCTCATTTATATTTCCCTTATTGTTCTTAAAGTTAAGCTCTGCTGTGCCAGTATCCTCTATTAAAACATATACATTTAATTCAGCTGCAGTAATACATGTACATTTCTCTTCATTTCAGCAGGGTGCACTGCTGATACATTTTAGCACAAGCAAAGCTCACAAATACATTTTCAGCACAAGCATCTGTGCAAAATCAGTTTGATATACAATTAACAGACAGTTCTAATACATTAGTAACACAAGCATCTTCTATAAATCAGTTTGATATTCAAAGGACATATCATTCTTTACAAAACTGCAGCTGGCTATGCTGGCACTTGCCCATATCATCACAGTGACTTTATATTTTTTTTAGTAAAATCTGCTTGCACTTTATTTGCAAGTCATGATTTCAAAAACATGTATAATAAAGCTATATTTGTTTTATACTCAGACTCCAAGCGTTTGTTGGATTTCCATACCTGTAACTTATTATTCAGAATGCATTTGAAGGCATTCCATAATATTGTATCAGTACTGTCCGAAACTTTATGATCCTCCAAAATCTATCTCATCCCTCTTCAAGTTTTGTTTGGAATTCTGGTAATTTAGAAAAAAAGTGCTTTGGTAAGCTCTATAATGTTTGTGTTAGATGGCCAACTTGGTTGGTGATGCCCTGAAAAGTACATCAGCAAAACTTTTTTATGTATGGTCCATATGTTAAGTTATACTGAATAATGTGTGCACTGTACTGTGTCTGAAAATATTAGAGCCAATATTTCCCAAGCCTGCTCGTTCACAGGAGTTAATAGTGTTCCTTGCTTGTGGGGCATATTTGGAAGTGTTTTATTCTTGGTATGGATAACAATAATAGCCAAGTCAAGCTCAGGACTGTTGTTGCTGACAGCTTGTATTCAGTAGTGTCTTTTCAGATGATGATCAAGGGGCAGGTCCATGATATGAAGGCTACAGTTCTTGGTGTAGCAGATTGCACTGCTTATTTGGAGCACTCCTCAGAGGAATTTAAATCATCATCTTAAGGAGGCAGAGCATCACATATAATTTTTTATCAGAGTTCACACAAATCCTACATTATTGGATTGAAGACCAGGAGAATAGCGTCTGTAAAAATATTAAAATTTTAAGGTTGCAGAAAGGCACAAAGCAAAATGACATGATCTACTTCCTGCAATCATGGCTGCATCCAATGCTTAAATTAGAGCCTTCCAGGAAGTTGATGCTAGAAAGGGCCCACAGGTGTCTAGCACTAGTTTCACCCTCCAGTGCTAAGCCCAGACCTGTTATAGTTATAGTACTTTCCTTTCAATAAAAAGAGAAGGTCCTTCATACTGCATGGGCTAAAAAAATAATTATTTATTTAGGTCACAGGATCAAATTGTATAATGGCTTTTTATGGCAAGTCATTCAAATGAAGAAAGCCTCACTCCTATTGGTATGTTACTTAAAAGAACAGGGTCTGAAGGTAACTATGATCTACCTTGCAAGTCTTCAAGTCACCTCTTCAGATGGAGCTTGCATTTTCCAGATGATCAAAGAGGTTTTCACATATCTGCAAGAGAAAAACAAAATTCCTATTCCTGGATCTAAGGAGTAGTATGCACCATTGCCTATATACATCAGAGTTCCAGCTGGCCCTGCCCTTTCCTCCCCAGATTCCAAGAGACAAAGATCTGCATCGGTGGGATGACATATCTTCTATTGCTTCTTTAGCTACTTGAAGTATTGTCTTGGAGAGGATGTGGTTCTTGATATCTTATTGTTTTTTTTTCTTCTCCTGAATACTTTCAGATGGTAATCAAGACCTTCTATTCTTGCTGATTTGCACTATGTACATATTATCATTTGCACATTATTTTAGTTTTGTACATGACTTAGTATTTTATTATTGGTTTCCTGGAAGTCTTTGCTTTTTTGTCTACTGTAATTTGGACCCAAGTGACTGATTATCCCTTCATCAATAGTGACTAATTGATTCTGGGGACAGGTTGTACCCCTTCATCTTGGAAGACATTATAATTACCATCCTGTGATATATATATAATTATAGCAGTCTTATCTTGTTTGTGAATGCTCTATATTTGAGCCTTGTTGTTGATTCCCAATTGAATGTACCTGATTGTGTACTTGGATTAGAAGGTGCTCCCCATACATTAAAATTATTCAGGAAACCCATTAAACTAATGTTAAGCATACTAAACATTCTTAATGGGGTTTTTAAAATTCTTCAGGAAACCCAGTTATCTGATGTTAAGCATACTAAACATTCTTAATGGGGTTTTCATGTAGTGATTACTTCAGCCCATCTCTTTGCAAAATGCAACGGAGTTGCCATACTAATATACATGGATTTTTTTCTCTTTTATGGTTGACACCTTCACATATCCTCGTAGTGGCCTCCTGGTTGAAAACTGGTCAACTAGGCATTAAGGTTATAGCTGTTTTGTCAGTTGATGCAGAAAAAGCATTTGACAATATATTATGGGACTATCTGGCTCAGAGTCTAGACTGCTACCAGTTCCCAGTGGTTTTTATTCAGTCATTATTAAAATTATATCAAGGTTCAAATGCAGTGGTATGCATGGCTCCTTTATATACAGACTTTTTTCCATCAGCGAGGGTGATCTTTGGTTCCATTATTATTTATTCTGGCCATCCAACCTTTAGCTCAGTTGCTTTGGAATAAGTTCAGTGTTACCCTTGCAGAGGACATACCAAACACTTGTAAAAGTTATGTGGCTTTATTTGTGGATGACTTGGTAGTTTTCCTTGTTGCTCCACAGATATCCTTACCATTGGTCTGGAACATCCTCCATAAATGGCATTTTCTAGTTATAAAGTAAATCTATATAATCTATGTTATTCACATGCAATGTTTCTCTGCCTCAAATGGATAGACTTAAAACATACTCTGTTTTAATCCTTCCTTATTTAAATAACTGGGAAGTAGGTTTGCTCTGTCAATACAACAGACCAGGGAAATAAACACCACATTATTAGCCCAGTTAATAGAAGATCATTTAAAGGACTTGGCCTCCTGGTCTCTCCCATTAGAGCTCAGGGTATTGTTAATAAAAATGATATTTTTTTAAAGCTTGTTTGTGTTATACAAGAGCTTTATATATGAATTCCCTTTTTTACTTTGGTGAAGTGAAATACACAGGTTTTGAGATTCCTTTGGTCTTCCTGACTTGTCCAAGGTTCCCCAAGGGGTGTATTATCCCTTCAATAATTTAGGGGGTATACAGCTCCCCAGTTTTTCCATTGCTTATAGGGCAACTGCATTGAGAATATACAAAGAGCTTAGTCACCCTCGGCCACCACTACTACTATGGGTGATCTTGCTGGCAAACAATCTAAAATTGCAGTGCTATTCCATGCCCTTGTCCCTTTCTGACAATTAGCGGTATGATAAATACCTGTTAACATTTGGCCTTGCCTTTAGATGTTTTCCTATTGCTCGATTATAGCTGCACCGCAGTACTTAAACAATATTTTTCAAGCACCAGTACTTTCCAGAAACTTGATCCTTTAGGTGCCACACCCTACTTAATTTTACCTTTTAGGATGCATCCTGATTTTGGGGCAGCTAGGAAGGCATTTCCATGGTAAAACTGGTGGGATAAGAATTTAGTTCTAGGCAGTCATTTATACTCCAAGGACTTTTTTATTAAGCTAAGTTATTTAGTCTGCAAGTACATGATTCCTGCCAAATCATTTTATTTATTATAGGCAGTTAAACTGGGTCTACATTAGATAATCGAACTTTCAAAAGTTTGTCTGTCATATGGTCGACACCATATGATCGAACTTTTAAAAGTTCGAAAATCTAATAAAAAAAAAAAAAACTACACAAATAACCTACCTGAAGGTTTTAAGCAGGGGGCAAGCCTTCCTGCACCCGCTACATAGGGGGCTGCACCCCCCACACCCCCAGTCTTTAAATATACCAACTCCAAGATCGCACTACAGTACAGAAAAGGAAAATCTTGCCATTCCATGCTGTACGCAGATCTCCGTTAAAACATTTGAAGTTTCAAAAATTCGATCATATGGTGTCAACCATACGGCAGTCGAACTTTTGAAAGTTCAGTTATCTAATATAGACCCGTTAAACTCTATAATCAGCGTTATTTTCTCTGGAACCCAAGTTATTCAAGTCTTACCTCTCCCAATAGTTCAGCCATTCACAAAATTGTCATTCAACCATGCCTTTCCCCTGAGTCAACCTTTCACTTTGATGGAAGGTTTAACTCAGTCTTTATAATGTGGCTCGTGATTACAGATACCTCCACGAAGATTGTGTATTGCTGGAAACAATAGACTTTACACCATTCTGTCTAAGTAACTTCTTCCCCCAGAGGGAGATTGTTTTCATTAAGGATTTTCATAAATAAAGATATTGGGGACATACAGACACTGGATCCTACCCAGTTCGGCTTTGTTAAGGGCAGATCCTGCCTCTTAAACCTGGTTGATTTCTTTGAAACAGTCACCAAGGCCATTATCGAAGGGAAGGTGGTCCACACAGCCTACCTGGACCTCGCAAAAGCCTTCGATACAATACCCCACTCGGGCATTATAGATAAGCTCACCAGCTTAAATATAAACCCCTATGTCACTAGATGGATTGCAAACTGGCTCAAGGACAGAACCCACATGGTTAGAATTGCTGGAGCCATGTCAGACTCCAAACCAGTTACAAGTGGTGTCCCACAAGGCTCAATCCTGGGACCTCTCTTGTTCTGTATATATTTCTCGGAGGTACAGGCCAACACAGAAGGACTGTGGCTGACCAAGTTCGCAGATGACTGCAAACTGGGTGCCATAATCGACTCTCCAGCCAACACAAGCATCCTCCAAAAGGTCCTCATAGAAAAAGACAACTGGTGCCAGAGCCATGGCCTTAAGCTAAATGCCAAAAAGTGTATAGTCATCCCCTTTGGCAAAAACAAAGTGCCCACAAATTACCACATAGGTGGTAATCCATTAAGTACAGAAGAAGTAATTAGGGACCTGGGGACCCAAGTTGATAGCAATCTCTCATTTGACAACCATGTGGCCAAAGTGGTTAGAAAAACATTTTATATATCCCACCTAATCATGAAGGGATTCACATCTAGATCAGGGAAGGTTATCGTGCCTCTTTACTCATCCCTCATCAGGCCCATAATTGAGTACAATGCCCCTTTTGGGATGTACCTTACCAGAACAACTGCAGCAACTGGAAAGACCCCAAAAGTACCTCACCAAGAGGATCAAAGGGCTCAAACAGATGCCATATGCTGCCCGGTTAAAGAAACTCTAGCTCTACTCAGTGGCATACCACCTGTTCAGAGGCGATCTGTGCCTGACGTATAAAGCCATGTCCAACCCGGAATTAATGGACATGCTGCACCTCAGAAAATCCAAATCCCATTGAGCTACGCGCTCGAGAGACTTGAACCTCAGCACTGAAATAAATAGGACATGCTGGAGGGACAGATTCATAACCCAGAGGCTCCCTTCACTCTGGAATAAAATCCCAGTCCAGGTTAGGCAGAGTCCCTCATTGACTCTCTTAAAGAGGAATCTTGATGAGTGGATGGGAGATCGTAGGTTTACCCCGGGTATCACTTCTGTGTCACTGTTAGACAGAGGCACAGTATACTAACCTCGAAAAAGGGCATAGCAAAATAAATTTAAAATGGGTGGCGAAAGCCAAACACATTCTGGCTAGGCTTATAAATGCCCTAGGGCAGATAGCCTAGTATGAACCTATGAACCTATAAAGTGTATTCATATACTATTTCTTACCTCACATTTCAGCTTATCTATTTGCCCTGAAGTCTTTGTTTTGGTTTTCTGAATTCACCTTAGATACTCCTAATCAGGAACATATATTTTGGGCCTGTCTTAAATTACAGTTATTTTGGTCTCATCTCTGGGATGTAGTGGGTCAAGTTTTTCCACTGACCCATGAGAATAAAAAACATTTAGTAAAATGTGGTAACTTGTCAGACCCTAAAGCTCCTAATTCAATTTTATCCACATTTCTGCTGGTAGTGAAAAAAATCTATCACCCATCACTGGAAAACATCCATGTACCTGAAGATCTTACAGTGTTAACAGTTAATTAATAGTATATATACTTCTCAGAGTTAGCAATTGCCAAGAGGAAAGGTAGATAAATAGTAATTATTAATAAAGGGGCTTTATATATTAACTCAATACCAGACATTTGTTCAACTCTTTTGTGAGGTTCTCATTAGAGGCGTAATCTATTTAATTACAAAAGATAATTACTTTCATAGTTAGATTATTCCCAAGGCTATCCAGGTCAGTTAATCATAAGCAGGATAGTCCATGTTTTTTTTTTTTCATATGAAGTATATTAGCTCCACTGTTATGGTTCTGTTTACTTTGTAGGAATAGTGAGATTCTCTTATTCTAGATGTTATAATTCAATAGATGACTGTTCTTATGATTGCTAGTTGATGTCATAATTCAAACAGAATTATACTATTAAGGGCATGTTTACTTAACATGTGAATTTAGTTGATTGTTGTCATGTGCATAATAATCCATAAGCTCGTTTACATGACAAAAAAGTAATAAATAAATAAATAAATATATGCAAAAAAACAGAACTATATATTTGCATACACAAATGGGACTTCTTATAGCCATGTTTCTAGATGCCATACGCCAAAAGTGCTCAAGGGTTGGATAAAGTTAAATGACAAAATAATTGTTCATAATCTTCAAACAGAAATACACATTTTTGGTTCATTTCATGTTGAAAGATAAAAAAATGCATATAATATTGAAATCAAAATTATATATTTCTGATGAATTTTTATCTCCTTGTATCTGACCATCATCTACTCCCAGGGGCCTGTCTTTATTCATCAGCTCTACCTGACTAGCCTCCGAAAGACTATCTCTGAGGCATGTTTGGGGCCAACAAGGAGATTCATGCACCATGGGGCAGTGTGAATCTGCTGCTGTGGAGTAGGTTTGCTTTTAAATTCCCAACCGTTTCGTGCAGCCATCCTGTCCCAAGGAAGCAAGTACAGCAGAGCTGTCGTCAGAGCTTTATCACCCTACACCACCAATGCAGGCTGAATTCACAATTATGTAAATGCATGTTATGTTTAGAGTGAAATGTAGCATAGTATATGTCAAGCTGTATGAAATAACCTTTCCATAGTTACATTAGTTTGATATCTCCTGAAAAGATTTATTGTATGTATTTTTGTTTTCATCATTGTATTATACAGTCATTTTCTGTTGAAAATTTGTATATGAATAATTATCTCGGGGATTCATTGCAGGGCCTAAAGTGAGCAACAGTTTATGCACAGAATGAGTAATACCATGTTTAAAAATGCTTCACAGTAGTTCCCTATGATTCAGAGACATGCAAACTATAACAAGGAAAAATCTCATTTTCATTTCATCTGCATGTCTCTGAATCACAGGTAACTACTATGATATGTAGATTGACATTTTTCAACATGCTATTACCTATTTATGTGTAAACTTTTACTTAATGTGACACGCACGTACTGAAAGTTTCCTTTAATGTAATAACTTTTTGGAGCTTTTCTCCACAGACCACAGCTGAAAAGGAGTATCATACTCAGATTTTCCCAATAAAAAAGCAAATGAATGAATAAACACATTTACAAGATTTTATTTACTTATTTTTAATTTGTTAACTGGTGTAGAGCACTGATCCCTTTGGACTTATTTCAATTTCAGCCTGGGGAAAACACAACAGATACATGACATCACATACAGAATGAATGACAGATTGAAATATATCAATGTATTATATACAATGTGAACATCAGAGTAGGCCTGAGGATGTAAAGGGAATAGACACATGACAATATGTACAGAGTAACTGACAACATGCCATATATGCATACGCTGTATACAAGGCAGAAATCAAACAAGATACACTGAAAAAATCACAAAGAAAGTAGAGTCACAAGAAGGTATTTAGAGGGAAGAAGGGAAGGTAGAGCTTAAGTTATATGACCCGAGAGATAGCAGCTGCATTTTCCTAGAGTCCTGTAATGCACTTTTATTTTTCATCAGAAAATAGGGTATGAGGAATGATCTTTAAGGCAAGAAGGGAAAGGTTCCCACAGTTTGGGACCAAGGACTGAGAAAGCATGGCCTGTGAAGTGAAACCTAATTTGTGGAATTCGGAGGAGAGGGCCTGAGCAGTTAAGGTTTCTAAGGTTCAGTGTTGGTGCATCTCTGAATAGTGTGGAGGCTAATGAGGGGAAGAGCTCCTTCTTGATAAGTTTAAATGGTTGAGAAGTGACAAGAAAGTCAGCTCATTATTTCGCAGGTAGCCAGTTAGCCTTTTCAATTGTTTTGCAGTGGTGTTCATAGGTTCATAGGTTCATAGGTAGGTACTAGGCTATCAGCCCAAGGGCCTAAGTAAGCCTAGCCAACACGTTTCCCTGGCTTACGCCACCCAAGAAAATAAATTTCCTGTGCCCCTGTCGAGCAGAGCCACAGATGTGATCCCCGGGTTGTATTTCCTATTTCCCATCCACTCATCAAGATTTTTCTTGAAGAGTGCTAATAAGGAACTTTGCTTGACATAGATGGGTAGCTTATTCCAGAGTATAGGAAGTCTCTGGGACAGGACTCTATCCCTCCAGCATGACCTGTTTATTGTGGTGACAAGGTTTAGGTCCCTAGAGCATATAGCTCAGAGGGATTGGGATTTCTTTAGGTGTAGCATGTCCAACAGCTCTGGATTTAACATAGTTTTATATGTTAGGCAGAGATCTCCTCGGAGTAGGTGATATGCTACAGAGTAAAGCTGGAGTTTTTTGAGATGGTCAGTGTAGGGCATCTGTTTGAGGCCAGTAATCCTCTTTGTGAGGTACTTATGTGGCCTTTCCAGCTGCTGCAGATGTCTTGTGAGGTACATTCCAAAAGGGGAGTTGTACTCTATAATGGGTCTAATAAGTGCTGAGTAGAGGGGAACAATGTCCTCTTTTTTCCTGGATGAGAACCCTTTTCTGATGAGGTGTGCCACATAGAAGGATTTCCTGACTACTGTGGCGATGTGATTATCGAAGGAGAGACTACTGCCACCTGGGTCCCAAAGTCTCTTATCACACATTCGGCATTAAGTAGACTGCTGTTTATATGGTAGTTCATGAGTGCAGAGTTTTTACCAAAGGGGATGACAATGCACTTTTTGGCAATGAGCTTGAGGCCATGCCTCTGACATGAGGCATCTGTCTCAGTGAGGCCCTTCTGTAGGATGTCCACATCATTTGGGGACTCAGCTATGGCTCCTAGTTTGCAGTCATCTGCAAACTTCATTAGCCAGAGGCCTACTGTGTTAGCCTGTCCTTCAGAGAAGTAGATACCAAACAGGAGAGGTCCCAGGACTGAACCCTGTGGTACTCCACTTGTCACTGGTTTGAAGTCAGATTTGGAGTCTGCAACTTTTACAGTGTGGGTTCGGTCAGTGAGCCAGTTGGCAGCCCATCTTGTGACGTAGGGATTTATTTATTTTATTTTACATTTGTTGACTGGGATAGTCCGACTGGATGTATGTCCATTTTCAGCGGAGGCGCGGGGAGAAAAGCTCCACATTAAGAGAATTCACAAGACAGAAATCTTGACCATTTACAATAGAGATAATGTCAGACAGGTAAAACATTTCAAATACAGGAACATTTAAAATAATACTGTTACAGTAACATACCAACATACCCGACTAAATAAGTTAAAATTTTTTGAATAAAAGGATTAATAAAACAATTTTTTTTTTTTGAGGGTAACATTGTTTATAAAGTTTACCAAACCTTAGGAGGTGAGCTACTACAGTAGGAATTAATAGAGAATATCAGAGCACCTGAAATAGCATGTTAAAGATAGATAGTAAAGAATGGTCCTGCTAGGGGAGAAAGTGTCAGTTAGGGTTTGTGCATGGGCAAAGCCATTGGGCTTTAAGGAAGAATCTTAATTGCTTCTTGAAAAGTGGGGTAAAAGAAAGGGCTGTTAGTTCAGTTGGAAGAGTGTTCCAAGAGTTACCAATAGAGTTTGCGAACAAGCTATCTCCAGAGTTGTTGTTGGACTTTAGGGTAGCTACTAGTATCTTATTAGCTGATTGAAGGGTTAGCCTGTTTATACCTAGTTTAGTGAGTTTAGCTATAATTCCAGAATGGGGGATGGTGTCGAAAGCCCTGGTGAGGTCAAGGTAGGCTGTGTGAACCACCTTACCCTCATCTACGGGTTTGGTGACTGCCTCAAAGAAGTTGATCAGGTTCAAAAGGCATGATCTGCCTTTCACAAACCCGAACTGGGTGGAGTCCAGAGTTGGGAGGTTACCAATGTCTTTGTTTATGAGTTCCATGATAATATGTTCCATGGCCTTGCAGACCAGGCTCTTCAGGCTAATAGGGCGAAGTTCCTAGGATCAATGGTGGCTCCTCCTTTGTGGAGTGGGATAACTGCTGCTGTGTGCCATTCAATGTGCACAAAGCCTGACATGAGACTATGATTGAGCATGGTGCTTGGATGGGGAGCCATTTTGTTCTGAAGTTCATGTAAAACGCAGCCTGGGATGTTGTCCTGTCCCATGGATGCTGTGTTTTCAGTTTTAGAGAGTGCAGCGTTTACCTGCATAGATGTGATTACAGGGAATCTGCATTCTTCCTGTATAGATATGGTACCTTTAGAGGGTGAGAGGGGGGTAAAGTTAGCACTGAACCTATCTGCCAGGATGTTGGCAATATCAGTTGGTTCTGTAATTTTCATGCCATTGTGCTGTAACTCAGAGCAGATCTGGGTGTTGCCATTGAGATTCTTGACCTAGCTATAGAATGCTTTGTGGTTGCCCTTAGAATCAGTGGTGATTTTGTTTTCATAGCTAGCTTTGGAGGATCTTATAAAGGATCTCAGCTTCTTACTGAGGCTGACCAGGGAGCTCCTCCACTCATGGTATTTTACTCTCTTTTGCAACAGTTTCTTCCTTCTGTTGTAGAGTTTGTTTATGGCAGGGGACCACCAGATTGGCTTCCTTTTTTTGGAGGATAGCTTCTTGGTTCTGTTTGGGATAGCACGATCCACGCACTTGTGTAAGTGCTTATAGAGTGAATTTGTGTAGGATTAAGCAGTTGTAACTGTATTGTCCATCTGCATGAGTATCATGACGTTCGCCACTTCTGTCTTAAGAAGCATGAAGTTGGCTTTGGAGAAATTGTTTACCGTGGTTTAGTTAATGGTGGGTGGGGACGGGATGTGGATATCTGACCAACGAGGAGTTGTCTTCAGGTGTGGAACACCGGTCACTCATGTTGGTAATGACTAGGTCTAGGATATTACTGCCCCTAGTGGGGGTGTGGATAAGTTGATCCAGTGCATTGGAATTTATGAATTCCAGAAAGCGTTGAGTGAAGGAGTTGGTACATGAGTAGTTTTCCCAGTTAATGGTGGGGTAGTTGAAATCGCCCATTATTAGGGTGTTTGGTTGAACCTTAATATCTTCCAGAATATCAAGAAAGTTAATACACTAAGGCACTGTACAAGCACATCCACTCATGAATGAATCATTCCATCCCAAATAGAATCAAGATGCTCTCCTCCAAAAAAAGGAAACCAAGCTGGTGGTCCCCTGCCATAAACAAACTTTACAACAAAAGGAAGAAACTGTTGCAGAAAAGAGGAAAATCCCAGGATGCAAGAAAAACTCCCTTACCAGCCTCAGTAAGAAGCTGAAACCCCTCATAAAATCCTCCAAAGCTAGTTACAAAAATAAAATTGCCAAAGATTCCAAAGACAACCACAAAAGCATTCTATAACTATGTCAAGAATCTAAATGGCAATGCTTGGATCTGTGCTGAGCTACAACAGAATGGCATTAAATATATTGATCCCAAGCATATTGCCAATATCCTGCCAGATCAATTCAATACCAACTTCACCCCCCTCTCACCCCCTAAACAGCCTATCTCAATACCGAAAGATTGCCAAATTCTGGTAATAATGGCCACACAAGTAAAAAACGCACTCTCCAAAGCTAAGAATACAACATCCATGGGACCAGATGACATCCCAGGCTGTGTACTACATGAACTACAAAATGAACTGGCACCTCACCTAAGTGTCATGTTTAATCATAGCCTCACCTCAGGCTTCGTGCCCACCGAGTGGCGCAGAGCTACATTTATCCCACTCCACAAGGGGGGATCCACCTTGGATCCAGGGAACTACCACCCCATCAGTCTGACGAGCCTGATCTGCAGGGCCATAGAACTTATTATCATGGAACTTGTAAACAAAGACATTGGCAACCTTCAAACACTGGACTCCACCCAGTTTGGGTTTGTGAAGGGCTGATCTTGTCTCCTGAACCTGATTGACTTTTTTGAATCAGTCTCCAGAGCTGTGGATGAGGGTAAGGCGGTCCACACAGCTTATCTGGACCAAGCCAAGGCCTTTGACACCATCCCCCACTCTGGAATCATAGATAGACTTACTAAGCTGGGCATTAATCCCTACATCACTTGATGAGTTGCCAACTGGCTTACTGACAGAACCCACATTGTAAAAGTAGCCGACTCCAAATCCATCTCTAGACAAGTGACAAGCGGAGTACTTCAGGGTTCATTCCTGGGACTGCTCTTGTTTGCCATCTGCTTCTCTGAAGTACAGGCCAACACTAAGGGACTCTGGCTAACAAAGTTTGCAGATGACTGCAACTTGGGAGCCATTATTGAATCCCCAAATGATGTGGATACTCCACAAAAGGGCCTTATAGAAACAGATGCTTGGTGCCAGAGCCATGGGCTGAAGCTCAATGCCAAGAAATGTATAATTATCCCCTTTGGGAAAAAAACATGTACCCGTGAATTACCACATAGGTGGCAGTACACTAAACACCGAAAGTGGGATAAGAGACTTAGGGACATAGGTGGACAGTGGTTTCACCTTCAATAACCACATCGCCTCAACAGTCAGGGAATCCTTCTATGTGGCACACCTCATCACTAAGGGCTTTTCATCCAGAAAAAGGATGTCATTGTCCCACTGTACTCATCCCTCATTAGACCCATTATAGAATACAATGCTCCGTTTGGTATGTACCTCTCAAGACATCTGCAACAACTGGAAAGGCCACAGAAATATCTCGCTAAAAGAATCACAGGCCTAAAGCAAATGCCCTGCACTGACCATCTTAAAAAACTCCAGCTATACTCTGTCACATATCGTCTACTCAGAGGCGATCTCTGCTTAACATACAAGGCCATGTGAAACCCAGAGCTGTTGGACATGCTACTCTTAAAGAAATCCCAATCCCTCAGAGCCACATGCTCCAGGGATCTAAACCTTTTCGTCACAATAAACAAAACATGCTGGAGGGATAGGTTCCTGACCCAGGGACTCCCCAGACTCTGGAATAGACTGCCCATACATGTCAAGCAGAGTGCCTCTTTGGCCCTCTTCAAAAGGAACCTTGATGATTGGATGGGAGAAAGGAAATTCACCCCAGGGATCACGTCAGTTGCCTGGCTAGACAGGGGTCCAGGGAAGTAAATAGTGTGGGAAGAAATAGCCAGGGAATTGTTATGGCTAGGCTTGTATAGGCCCTAGGGCTGATAGCCTAATACCAATCTATGAACCTATGAATCCTGGGGCATGGTGGGGGATCTGTAGCAAGCTACAATTTGGATTGCAGTTTTGCCCAGAGTTAGTTGCACTTGGATAACCTTGGAGACATTATGCTGCGCAACTAGCCTGGAGGTGTGGATATCCTTAATGAATATGGACACACCTCCACCTTTGGTGTTCTGGTCCAGATTAGATGGCCAAAAAGTGTGGTATGAGTTATAGCCTGGTAATGTAGGGGTGCTCTCTAGAGCCTTGAACCAGGTCTCAGTCACTGCACAGATATGATAGAAAAGATATGTTCTTTTCTTGGGGCCAGAGTGATGAATCTGCATATGGGGGCTGAGACAGACTGAGTGATGGAGGCATTTCTTTTAATGGCTACAGTAATCAGGGGGAGGTCATATTCTAGTTGAGCCAGTAAGATACCTTCAACTATGACATTCCTACAGGGTCTGAATGCAAAGGGGTGATCCGATTAGCCCAGAATAGGAGAGAGTTGATTTTTCTGTGTGTGCTGTCCAGGTGGAGATGTAAATTTAGGAAGGGGTACAACCAAATTCTTAGGTATTTGAATGAAGTGATACTTTCAATAGTGTTATTCAGGTGATCATGGATTTCTTCTTGAGATAGAAGAGAGCTTTTGCCTACTTCCAAAAAGCATAGTTTTGGTTTTAGAGGAGTTAATCAGTAGTTGGTTATCACTGACCTATTGAAAAACATCATGAAAATCAGATTGAAGTACAAGAGAAGAGACAGAGTGATTGGAGGAGAACAGGATCATGTCATCAGCATAAAGCAGGAGAGGAAGATGGAGTAAGTGAAAAGGGAGTTTGTTAATGTAGATAGAAAAAGGGAGAGATGCCACAGTAGATCCTTGAGGGACACCTTTCTGCAGAAAGAAACATTTGATGTATCTCTGATGGTTGTTAATGCTAGGAGCATTAGTAATAACTTTTTTTTAATTGAAAATTTTGCTATGTTCTCACAAGATTAATGTTTCTGAAACATGGATAAAGTCTGGAAACCAGTTCTGTCAGGTTATAAATGTTTTTACTGTAACAGATACTCTAGCAAAAATTCAGGTGGAGGTGTTATGAGACCTGTGATTATTATGTGCTCAGTGATAACACTGTACTGTATATTACTGTGACAGTAAAGACAACCCTGGAACATATAACAATTGTTGGAGTGTATAGACCACGAAAGTGACATGCTGATGGCCTAGAGGAATTCATGCATTTCTTGCATGAAATACAAGAGGGAAGAAAACTAGTGGCGGAAGACTTACATTTTTCAGAAACAGACTGGAATAATACTGATCCAACATCATGTTTTACCACTGTTGATGTGCAGTGATCATAGGGTTATAACTGTTAAATTGTTGCTAGATAATTCTGCAGACTGAAATCTAAAGCGATACACAGAAGATTGATAACAGATTATATGTAAACAAAATAGTCAGTATGCAAAACTAATTGGAGTGATGTGTTGAGTGGAAAAACAGCAAAAGGAATGTGACAAGTTTTAAAATACAAATTGCTTGAATGAAAAACATAAAAAAAATGTTTAACATCAGGATCTCAGCACACAGCATCAAGAAGTTATATTTGCATAAGAACAAGATACTTTATTACGTGGGGAGGCAATATATAAGAAACAGAAAAGCAATTGAGCGACAACTTTGAAAATTGAAAAAAAAAAAACAAGCCAAACAGACAGTTAAACATGGTGCGAGACAAGATCAAGAACATTTTGAAGAAAATGTATATAAAGATATTGAGCATAATAGGAAATCATTTTATATATAAATAAAATGTGGTAGGAGTAAAGAAATACAAACTGAAGCTACCTGTATACGATACACAGACTATTCCACTTTGATCAGCTCAGCCAACTCCCTCTCAGAACTCCAGTCCCTGACTGAGAAAACATTTAAATCAATTGAAAGCTGGCTCTCTAGCTAACAACTACTACTAAATGCTAATATAACCATGCTATTGCTGTTCTCCCCAACTCATTGCTCCTCTCAGGTCACCTTTAGAATCACATCCAGTAATGGTACCATAATCTTCCCTGATAGCCACACCAAACTACTAGGGGTCTTAACTAACAACAGTCTGAAATTTGACCTGCATGTTAAGCAAATAATCAAAAACACCAATAAAAACTGGGCTCACTCTACAGAAACAAAGCCTTCTTAAACCCTGTAGCCAGAACCAACACAGCACGCACCCACCTACTCTCCGCTATGCCACCCCCATTCTCACTAACCTCTCAAAAAATGAACTAAATAAGTTAACTGCCTGCTGCAACCATATCACTAGATTTGCTGCAGGGTCTACCTATTGTGCACATCACTGTCAAAATGTAAAACTATTAAAATGGTTTGAATTCCCCAAACTACTTCTCTATAATCAACTTATAGTAGCCCATAGAATACTTAACCAACCAGATAAAGTACCAGGAATACAATCCTTAATAACCCCTCACACCAGTACCAGGCCACTTAGATCCAATGACAAATTACTGATAAAAACCTCTAAATCATGCAATCATGCTAGTGAGTCAGTATTCTCAAATTGCATAGCAAAATCTTGGAACTCGCTTCCTCCTGCCTTAACCCTGGAACCCTAACTAAATTTAAAATTACAGCTACAAATTATTTCACTAATCACTGGGTATGCACCTGCTCTAGCCCAGGTTAACCACCCGTAGCCTAGCTCTTTATGTGCTCAGTGCTATTATTTTTCTCTCCCTTCATATTTTTTCCTGGCATTTTCTCAGATAGTACTCTACACCATATTCCTTAGTACCCAAACCCAACTCAAACTGTTTACTTCCATCTTATTAATTTCTTGTAATCATTGTTTGCACGAATTGTAGCTGAACTGTTGGTATTGTTCTCTTTTTATTTGTATTTGTTAACATAGCTTGTATTTCTGGAGCTTTTCTCCCTGGGCCTCCACGATCAACAAATTTAAAGTAAAATAAAATAAATAAATAAATTGATAAATTGTGTGTAGATGCTACAATTTATTCTCAGACACAACAGATTTTAAATATATTTACAAAATCTTATGCAAATCAATTTGGCTCCACAAAGGGGGAGGGGGTTAAATTGTTCTAGTAGCATACAGGTGACTTCAGATACTGAAATCAAATTAGATTATATTGTAAAAGTGCTATGCAAACTGGACTCAAACAAAGCATAAGGAGGAGATGGAATTAGTAGTAATGACCTGAGAAAATTTTGGTATGAACTTACAGAGTACCATTGTTTCTGTTATTCATTAGGTCATTTAAATATGGAGAGATGCCTCAAGATTGGAGACAAGCACTTGTTAAACCTATCTTTAAGGGAAAGGAAAGTAGGACACGCAGGGTCATGCAGACCCATAAGTTCACTTTCGTGTTATGGAAATTAATGGAGAAGGTTATTTTGGATAAATTATTATCAGAATTAGAAAGTTTGGGACTTAGAACTATATATTAGCATGAGTATGTTGAAAACAGAGCTATAACCATTTGTGACAATATATTCTATAACAATATAACACCTATAAATGATAATTTGTGCTGCAATGTCAGTTATATAGGCTTAACTCCAGCATTTGATAAAAATACACACAACATTGGTCAAGAAATTATAACAAGTAGGTACTGATGTACTGTTGATGAGATGGATAGCTACATGTCTTACAAATAGGATATGTCAAGTCTCATATAGCAATTGGACAGAAGAAATGATAGGTTAGGTCAGGATGTCCCACATGGATCTGTCCTAGGTCCATACTTGTTTAAATTGCATCTTTCAGATATTCTTTTTCATCTGAGGTGTTTTACAGTTTGTACATGCCTCTCAACCTGGAAACATCAAAAATCTGGACAAGGCCCATAAAAAATAGGCACAAATCTATACGCTGATTAGCATAATATTTGCATAAATAATTATGCAACCATGCCCACTCCAATGGGACTATGGGATACCAGCTTTTAAACACAAACTGAAGAACAGACAGTCAAAGTATGGCACCAGAGTCCCCCTGCAGCTATTCCAATGTCCCATTACTTGGCTATTTCACCCCATTTACTATAAACACCATAATGTGCATACTGCTTTACTTTTACGATGATTTGGATTTCATTTAAAAGTTTTAGTTTACATTTTACAGCACAGACACTAATAGACATCTGCTAAACAAAGCAATGCAGTCTCACAATTAAAATTGACTTAGTGTTAAAACTTCTCTTCCCTTGAAACTTGCATTCATTGAAACAGCATTGAAACTCACATTCAAAGAGAATACATCTGGCCAGTGGCAGATAAAGATTAACTTTGGGCTGCCACTGTTTTCAAATCATAGGACCCTTGCACACAAAACATGCAAGTGTTCTTTGATACACCTTCCTGATTGTATTAAATTATATTCCTTGTATAATACAGTACAGTTGTTAGAGGGAGTTTTAAATTTATTGTTTTGACCATTTTTCCAGTAAACCATGAAACAAAATGCATGCAGCAATAATGACAAAACTGCCCAGTTCAGAACATTTTCATCATAAGCCTATTCAGACTTCTACAATCTACCAGTATCAGTAAATATGCACAATATCTGCAGAAGTAAAATTCATCTAACTAGTTCCACGTTAAAGAGATCTGTAACTAATGAAGAGGTTGCTGCTAGCAAACAACTTACATTTCATTGTTTCATCTACAAATAAAGTGTCTGTTTCACTTAACGTCTGCTTAGAGTGAATAAACATTTACTCCACATAACCATGTACTTATACTTACATTTGTTAGACAACAAACAGACATATTGCCAAGCTTTCAGTTGTTGAATATCTTCTTTGTTTCTAAGACATTTTAAGTTAACACAGGGTTTTGGCTCTGGTTTTTCAAACATTGATTTAACAGCCATCATTTAAAATTAATTGCCTGACTTCAAATAGCATCTTGGGTCTGTGAAACATCAATCGGGTCTCCAAGGTAACCACCTTTCTCCTTTACTCTTTTGAACTGTGTGAAAGGAGTATGCCAACATATTTTATGATGACGCAGTAAGAGCTGGGAGACACAGGAACAGATTATTCACTACAGTATTTTATAAAACCTTACATGATTGGTTCTGAAGAATAAATACTGACATATGTAACAGCAGCTCTCTGTTAATTGCATTTTTTTTAAATGTGGCCACAACAAAAAGGGGCTAGCTATCAATAAAATGAAAAGGAGGAACAGAAAAAAAGCTACACTAAACTGATTTCAGAACTGAAAAGAAATAATACAAAAAAAGGTAAACACTAAACCTATTTCAGGACTTCTGATGTTATATGATTAAATCTGAACTGTGACTCAGTTTTCCAAGACTATAACAACATCCAAAGTATTTTTTCTCAGTGCTCAGAAAAATCAGGATGTATGTATGTATGTATGTTCAGACGATCAGGATGAATTGAATATACTATCCTTTAAAACATAATGTTCTTTGTTAATAACTGCAGTGGATTTACGTTGTGTTTCAGTAACTAAATTCCTATGACACAAGCTAACCAGAAGAAACATGAAACTCAAAATAAAGAATTTGTAGAAGGACTGTGATAATCGAATTTCCCAAGGTCTCAGAGCTAAGGGAAAAGTATACAGACAGCCAAGAATACAAATAATTACCCAAGCATTTTTTGGAAGTTTTTCTTTATTTGTATGATCAGGAAATAGTATCTTTACCTGTAGCTAATGAAGAAACTTAGAATTGTAGGAGCCGCATCTCTGTTTGTTGAAAAACAATAAATATAGTACGCATTCTCAACATACAGATGTTTTTATTTATTTATTTATTTTACTTATGTGAAAACCGAGTAAGCCCACAAGGCCAAATTGACACTTTTCATAGGTGATTCAAGAGCATTGTCTTATGAAACGGTTGTGGTTCACTTAGGATCACACAACCCTAGGCAAACTACAGGACAAAACTTGAGGCTCATTATTAGTTTTGTAGCCTCTGTCACTTTATCACTTTATAAATAAACACACACACACACACACACACACACACACACACACACACACACACACACACCCTTTGTAATGGTTATGACTTGACTTGCAGATGCAGTAGACCATAATTCCCTGGGTCACTCACACACAAATCTTCTGGTTCGTCTTTCCATTATGGAGCACTTACTTGACTTGCAGACTGTAATCCTCTGCTGGTTCGTCTTTCCCTTCCCCTCCAGTTTGCTCGCAATCATAAATAAAGCTGAGTTTTCTCACAAATAACATTCTCTTTCATTAATAAATAATGTGACTAAATATTCCTTCCCTGGCTAGGTTCGCTCAAGAAGTTATAATTCCTGCTCACTAGAAACAGCCGGAAATACTTCGAACTTCAATTCCAACAGGCTGGCTCACAGGCTGACGTCATCACACACGCGATGACGTCAGTCAAAGTCTGAAAATTTAAAAACAGAGCCAGGAAAATCGAAAATGAAAGGGTGCCACTTGGGAATCATGGCACCCCATTATTTGGACATCAAAATCAGTAAGAACCAAGAAATTTGGCATGGCTGAGAGGTATGAGTTCATATGCTGATGACTTGAAAATGTGTAAATTGGTTACATGTGTTACAGAAAGGGGATGTCTGCAAAAGAAGTTGACGAGATTGACTACTGGGCACAAAAGAATAATATATCAAAAAATAAGCATATGAAAATTGGGACGCATAGATTGAAATGTGAATATTTAATACACCACACAGTGATTGAAACTGTAGATGTATTTAAGGATCTGGGTAGATGGGTGGATCTAGCTCTGAGTTTTTCTAATCATTTCAACCAGTTTGTTAATGGTAGTTATAGAACTATAGGCTGTATACAAAGATTTATAAAGTCTAAGAAATCAGAAATTATGAAATCATTGTTTCTTAGTTACACTAGATGTAAACTTGAGTATGGAATAACAATATGGAAACTATATAAGAAAGCAAGTATGAATAAATTGAGAAGAGTACAGTGGAAATCTACAAAGGACACCCATAATTGTGAAAATTTGTTATTATGAAAGGATGAAATATCTGAACTTGTGCAGTGATATTTAAGAGGAAACCTTATTCGGGTATATAGGGCATTTAGAGACAACTTCCTCTGGGAATGTTTGGGGTTATCAAAAAGTAGATAAGAATCACCAGACAACCTATGTAGAAGATTATATAGGAATGAGAGTTGTACCAAATGATTCTCTGAGAGATTAACTGATGCAGGGAATAGAATACTAAATTATATTAAAGGAAGCAGTAGTTTAGATATTTTTAATAGCAACCTGGACACTTATGGAAATAACTGTTCCGGTATATTGGCAGGCATTATTGCCCATGCCTGAAATATCTGTATGCATGTGTGTGAGTGTGTTTGTGTGTGTGTGTGTGTGTGTGTGTGTGTGTGTGTGTGTGTGTGTGTGTGTGTGTGTGTGTGTGTGTGTGTGTGTGTGTGTGTGTGTGTGTGTGTGTGTGTGTGTGTGTGTGTGTGTGTGTGTGTGTGAGAGGTATGGGTAGGTGATCTGGGCAAACTGGCCAGAGAGGGATAGGTACTTCCAGTGTTGTGTGATTCTGTGGTGGTGGGTGCTGCAGATATGTACATGAACGTGTGCTTTGACACACTTTCAGCAGATGATGTTGCACTGTAATGTGGTCTGGTGGTCAAGTTCAGGGTACCCACAGAAGTGTATGCATTTACTGTGCATGTACCCATTCAATAGGGTACCCAATCCTGGGAAGGTCATAGGTATGATCCACAATATGCACAGAGGATAGAGTACTCCAGGAGCATGAATGGTGGCTCATGCTATGGGTGGTCTCTACATGAACACTGCACAGACCTCCCAACTGTCCCGAATTACTCGTTTTTTACCGAGTTTGGGGTCCAAATAATGGGGTGCCACGATTCCCGAGTGGCAACCCTTCATTTCCGATTTTTTCCAGGTTTTTAAAATTTTCCGCGCTTTCAAAGCTGACGTCATCACGTGCGCGATGACGTCAGCACCGTCAGCCACATCAACCAGTCAGAATTGAGCTCAGGGCTTTCCCGGCTGGCTGGCTGTTTGAAATCTGGCTTGCCAGTAACTACAACACCTGATATGCAGTGCTTTTATTTTTTCCTGCTCTGCTGCCGAACTACAACACTGGACTGTATTTTCCTACAATTATGCAAACAAACAGCAAATGCACAACATTGGAATGTATTTTCCTGCACTCATACCAGCGACCACGAATGCAAGCAAGTTATACTGCACAGCTGGCATCCAGACAACGCTAAGGTATTGTGCTAAACGAAGTATTCTTCCTTGGAGAGTGGTGTGTGTGTGTGTGTGTGCGTGCGTGTGTGCGTGCATGCGTGTGTGTGTGTGTGTGTGTGTGTGTGTGTGTGTGTGTGTGTGTGTGTGTGTGTGTGTGTGTGTGTCTGACTGTGTGTGTGTGTTGGGCCGAACGAACATGAACTGTGTTTTCCTGTGTGTGTGACAAACAAGAACTGCTGCAGCATTCAGAAAGCTGGTGTGTATTTTATTTGCAAGTCTACTGTCTCGCTCATTAAACTGTGTATTCCTGTATGTGATATTTTGCTGGGCCAAACAAACAAGAACAGCTGCTGCTGCAGCATAAGTCCGATGATGGTTTACTTTTTGAAGAATGAGTTAAACTCTTTTTTTCACACATACTTAGGATATATATATATATATATATATATATATATATATATATATATATATATATATATATATACGTACTATGAAAAGATTTGTGAAGAAAAAAAAATTCTGAACATATTCGGATGCTGTGGAAAGGGTGTGAACCTGATTGTTCGGCCAGTCTCTTTTTCACACTAAGTAATATAACTGTGGAGTTGGACTTGGCTCATTTCACTCAACAAATTTCTACTTGTGATTAATAGCATGTGTACTGTGCTGTCCTTATGTTTGAGTGACATCTGTGGTTTGCAGAGGAATTATTTTTCAGCTAGATTCATTCATATTTACTGGTTGTAATATGCATGAGTCATGACCTTTGATTTGTTTACAAAAATAAAGGAGTACATTTAGAACTGACATTGCTTAGGGCATTTTAAGCTTACTGTGATGGCTTCCTTAGCTTCTAGTTTGAAGTTAGATATGTAATTAGCTCTGTACCCTCATTGCAGAATCTGGTCAACAATTACTTGAAGAGCTGCAACAGTCAAATAACTTGACATATGTGAAATGTCTCATTATTATGCTTACTTTTCACATAGTTACATACATATTTTGTTAAACTTGCTTTATAGTGCAACTTCTTAATGTGGTTGATTAAAACAAAAGGTTTCAGAGGGTTCAAGGTTAGAAGAATTTAACAGTCAAACTGCATTGCACTTTTTTTTTTTTTTAATATATATCCAGAGCTCCATCAGCTGCACTTGGGCACTGTCATGTACTGGGAGCCAGGTTAGGTTCTAAAGCAAGTTCACAAATCATATTCAGAGGCTGGCTGTAGAACCTTAACATGTAATTAATTTGTCCTAAAGAGTATACGATCAGTTTCTGTACCTAAGGAACTTTGCCTTGCAGTTCTCAGTCATTAGATGGTCAAATGAATGCTTATTTTAGAGATGATTCCTAAAGGAGAAATTTCTTGTCAAACTACATGATATTGAGGCCATAGTGGTAGTGCCTAAGTTAGTATAGTCTCTTAAAAACCTGGCATTATCCAGGAACATTGTTTCTCCAATTCTGATGCTTTAAACCTCCCTCAAATCAAAAGTAAGTTTTTGACCCTTTCTATATATCAAAGAAATAATTTTGGTGCCTTACAAAAAAAAAAAAAAAAAACCCCTTAACACATGCACACAAACACTTACAATAACTTCAGTTTATTTTACTACTGATTTGCAGTCAGGTGCACATGTTTATTTATTTTATCATTCAACATTTAGCCTGATGATTTTTATACAGCAATGCCAGTTAGATAATTCCACAACATTCTCCAACTGCTTGGTGCTTGGGCCTCCCTGAAGCAGTCTGCTTAGTCTCAGGGAGTTGGCCTTACCATTTCAGAAATAGTGCCTTGAAAATAAAGGCAGATGATGGTTGACGGTGAATAAAAGTTATTTGGGATCAGAATTCAGCTTGTGTTATGTACCGAGTTGCATTTTGTTCACATCAGAACAAATTCGGTTTCAGTTCATACAGTTTCAAATCCTTTTGTGCTTTGGTGAGATGTAGATTGAACATTGATATGTATAACTGCAGTAATTCTTTGTCCAGGGCTCCAGGCCCATTATTTTCCTTTCCAGCTTGACTTGTTACGTAGGCCACCCTTTACTGTTTAAGACTGCACATCTCATGTTCATACTGGAAAGAGTTACTCTTTTTTTTTCACTTATGCACAGAATGTCAATGGCAGACAAGTTTTAATGCTAAGTCTATTTTCATTGTGAGACTGCATTCCTTTGTTTAGCAGATGTATATTAGTGTTTGTGCTATAAAATGTAAAATAAAAGTTTTAAATATGGTAAATGGGGGGAAATAGCCAAGTAATGGGACATTAGAATGGTTGCAGGGGGTTCTGGGGCCATATTTTGGTTGTCTGTTCTTCAGTTTGCATTTGAAAGTTGGTATCCCACAATTCCATTGGAGTGGGCGGGGTTACATAATTATGTATGCAAATGTTATGTTAATCAGCGTACAGATTTGTACCTATTTATCATGGCCTTTGTCCAGATTTTTGATGTTTCCAGGTTGAGAGGTATGACACTGCATCTACATGTATGTCCATGTCATCCTGTAATGCTGTCAACACTAGTTAATAGTTGGATGTAGTGGCACTACAGGACCATGTCCTTCCCCTCCCATGGTGGGCCTTTCCACTGGAATCAGAGGTGGACCAGCCACATAACGTGTGTTGGCTGTGATGTTCAGCTGCATTCCCTACACATTACATTATGAAGCCCTTTCCCTAACAGCACTGTTACACAAGATACTCAGTCACACATACCATACATTTCCAAACATGCACAACACTAGATCTATCCCCTCATTTAGCTCTAACTCTAGCCCTAATCAGCAATCACTTTTATACATACTCCAAGCCCTAATGCCTCACACTAAAGCTATCCTCTTACCTAGCCTTTCATCAAGCCCTAACATACAAATACTCACATATATACACACACTCCCACTCCTAATACCAACCCACTTATCTCTTTCAGTAAATCATGCATTCAAAAACATGGAAGTTTTGGTAACATCACTTTTACATCATTAGCCACACAAGCATTCAACAAATTAAACTGTTACCATTATATATCTATATATCTATACCTGTATCTATGTATATATGTATATATGTATATATATTTGAGCTGATAACCAGGGTATGGATGCCTATTTCACATATGTACTGATTTAGTCCATCTACTAATTAATTCTACAGGGCTGGTGATCATAGTGCCTCCCACAACATCATGCTAATGGGGTGGCATAATGCCCTCCCTGCTAAGCATAAACTGCTTGTGCAGCTGATTCTATTAATCTCCTTTGGGTCATCACCACTCCAGTGTACCTCAAGTGCTTTACTAGTTTGACCTTAAAATTTACCATCTTACCATATACATTTAACATATCACCATTTCACCTTATCTATGGGAGGCCATAGAATCAATATCTGGGGTTTGCACAGTTATTACAGCATAGCCATCAAATTTGTTACCTTACCATCACCATGGTAGGCCATAGGGGTCCCCTGTGGGTGTACAAGCTGCCCCAGTAAATTTCACTATTCTGAAATGTATGAATCAACTGGTCCCTATGGGAGCATAGACTACTTCCCAAATCCTGTCAGAGATCTTACTTTGTTAGCCTAACTTTGTTCCCTTCTTTTCCATACCTACCATAGGTTGGCAATCTTGGCCTATAAAATTGGGCAGGCACTGAGATTGTAATCAGCCTCTCTGGACCTGTGGCAGGGATGTCTGCCTCATCCTTAGGTCTAATTCCCATTTTGTCCCACCAGGATACTTTCCAAATTTCAAAATAAATGAGGCCTGTTCCTGTCATTTTTTTGCTAAGACTTGCCCTCCTTTTCTGGTCAGCCTGCTATCTTCCCCCTTTCCCTACTAACACCTTGCCCTTACTGTGTCTCCTCTTTACTAATTTTTTAACTCACTCATGCTTGCCATCACCCATCAGTCAGAATAAGGTGTCAAATCCCTGTTTGCTGGCAGCCTAGACAATAAAGCCCTGGTATTCTCAGTCAGTTACAGTTACATGTTACCATGTTAGAGAAAAATATTTTAAATTAAACAAGAAAATTGGTTTTTACCTTTCTTTATTATTAAGTATAAACTAAATCTGGTATTAATATCTTGATGTACACAGTAGAACTATTCAAACCTACCTCAATTAGTTGAACTGCATCTGGCTTATACTATTCTGACTCTTGTCCTCTAAACCATGATTACTCAATATCCTAAAATCTACCACCTTGTCTCCTTGGTCATCCTTATGTTTATGCTCTTCCAGGCATTCAAGATACCCTTGATGATCTCTGCACACCACCAGACTATACTGCTATAGTTTATAATCAAATGATTGACAGGTTCATAGGTTCATCGGTTCATAGATTAGTACTAAGCTAACTGCCCTTGCGAGCCATTTTAAGCTTAGCCAATTATCCCTTGTGAGACTCGAACCCTGCACCTTGTGTTTGTAAGACAAACACCTTAACCATTAGGCCACCCTCCCACCCCTCATGTTACTTTTTAAATAAATAATGTTTTAATCATTCTTAAACACTGTTCAGTTTTACTTCCACGGCAGAAGCAATTTTTTCCCCTACAAGAATCAATTCAACATCTATCTGTCCATATCCCTCACTTATGTGGGCACTTATTGATATCATCTGTTTCCACCCCATCCCTTGAATGCCATCCCATTGGATTACTGCCACGTCAAGGTGTATGCCCAACTGCTATCTGCTCAAATGAACTTGAGCCTTCATTATTGTTCAAAAGACACAGAAGTGTAGTCCAATTCTATGGCAAAGTGGCATGAAACCCTGACTCTTTCCCAGATGACCTGACTTAAAGTAGCTGCTCAAGCACTGGAAGGGTTGGGCAGGGAAGGATGGCTCATCAGTCTAGGGGGAGATTATGGTTGTTCTATACTGGCTAGTCTTGCTGCAAATGGATGCCTGGATGACCTGAGCCAGTGACAGTAGACCCTGTTTGCATGTGTGAAGGACTGTGCAGGTGTACATAGAGTGGTGCAGGTCATCACTGAAGTGATGCAGGCGCTCATGTCACTACCAGGGGTGGAGCTAGGGACCCTAAATGTGCAGTCTTTTCCACATGCTCGTGAAAGCACAAGCAAACCTCATAGTTGGCCAAATGACAGGAAGTCTGGATGGCTCCATCACTGTGCTGTACTATATATGTTCCTACTATGTGGGAACAAATGTGCTGAGTTTGAATGGGTGAGGATTAATGGTTGATAGGCATGTAACAAAAAAATACAGGAAAACAACAGAGGAGTGGCCCATATTCCAGATAATTTTGTCTCTTGTAAAATCAGATAATTAGTTTACAGCTTTCACTCTTACTAGATGGTCTTGGCATCCCTCACATATGAAATTCTGCTATGCCAATAGTTTCTTACATCTTCCCTCCTTTTTCAGTCAAATGTACTGCATGCATGCTCTGGGTGAACCATCTGGCCACCCCTTTAATTGTTTCCACACTGGTTCTTACTTTGCCCAAATCCATGGTACAACATATTCTACATAAATGTGTTATGAACCATCATAGGGCAATGCCCACCTGCCTTAGTGCCTTCTTCAAACCTGATTCAAAATGTTGTAGCTACATAACTCCCCATTACTCCTTGCAAATATTAGATTCCAATACCATGAGCCACCTCTAACCTTCTTCAAAGTGTATGCACACCAAACTAGGCAAACTATTGTTAGCTTATGCCTTCTGAGAATGACCTGCTACCCTGTCCTCAGTTGATCTGCCTTGCATGTCTCCAGCTAAATTTCTACCTGATGTTACTTGTAGACAATTTCCTTATATTTAGTATCTTTATGCCATGAACACCTGGGCCTTCCAATACACATATACATTCTGTGGCATAAAAACAGAGCCAATGTAGCTTGAAACTGATAATCTTACTGAACTCATGAAAGGCATTTAACAGGGTTGACATCAAGTCGTACGCCTCTTGTTCTCATTGATCTGTCTGACATGCCTGAAATCTACTGTTCCCTAAACACTGACTGTCAGAAATTCTGTGCAATCTACCAACTGAGCATAAAGCTGCTAAAGGTACTCTCATAGTTTTTTCTGTACCCACTTCCTGCCACTTAAAACTTAAATAGCAAATCAGCACCAGGAATGGCTGCTGCTCAAGGCAGATGAGATATCTATTAAGCAACTAAATGCCATAAAAGCTCCATTATACAACTTCTAGACACAAGGCATCCAAGGTTCCTTTATCATCTTCCTTGCTTGCTTTCTCCAGTTTCTCATCCATTTTTCAACAATTTCCTATCCATTTTTCAACATAAATATTTGTATCATGCCATGGAACCAGATGACATCCCAGGCTGTGTACTACATGAACTACAATATGAACTGGCACCTCACCTAAGTGTCATGTTTAATCATAGCCTCACCTCAGGTTTCGTGCCCACTGAGTGGTGCAGAGCTACAGTTATCCCACTCCACAAGGGGCGATCCACCTTGGATCCCGGAAACTACTGTCCCATCAGTCTGTCAAGCCTTATCTGCAAGGCCATGGAGCGTATTATCATGGAACTTATAAACAAAGACATTGGCAACCTTCAAACACTGGACCTCACCCAGTTTGGGTTCGTGAAGGGCCGATCTTGTCTCCTGAACCTGATTGATTTCTTCGAATCAGTCTCCAGAGCCATGGACAAGGGTAAGGTGGTCCACACAGCCTATCTAGACCTTGCCAAGGCCTTTGACACCATCCCCCACTCTGGAATCATAGATAAACTTACTAAGCTGGGCATTAATCCCTACGTCACCCAATGGGTTGCTAACTGGCTTACTGATAGAACCCACACTGTAAAAGTAGCTGACTCCAAATCCAGCTCCAGACAAGTGGCAAGTGGAGTACCTCAGGGTTCAGTCCTGGGACCACTCTTGTTTCGCATCTACTTCTCTGAAGTACAGGCCAACACTAAGGGACTCTGGCTAACAAAGTTCGCAGATGACTGCAAACTGAGAGCCATTATTGAATCCCCAAATGATGTGGATTCTCTACAAAAGGGCCTTACAGAAACAGATGCTCGGTGCCAGAGCCATGGGCTCAAGCTCAATGCCAAGAAATGTATCGTTATTCCCTTTGGGAAAAAAACATGTATCCATGAATTACCATATAGGTGGCATTACACTAAACACCGAAAGTGTGATAAGAGACTTAGGGACACAGGTGGACAGTGGTCTCACCGTCAATAACCACATCGCCACAACAGTCAGGAAATTCCTCTATGTGGCACACCTCATCACTAAGGGCTTTTCATCCAGAAAAAAGGAGGTCATTGTCCCACTGTACTCATCCCTCATTAGACCCATTATATAATACAATGCCCCGTTTGGTATGTACCTCTCAAGACATCTCCAACAACTGGAAAGGCTGCAGAAATACCTCACTAAAAGAATCACAGGCCTAAAGCAGATGCCGTATGCTGACCACCTTAAAAAACTCCAGCTATACTCTGCCGCATATCGTCTACTCAGAGGCATTCTCTACTTAACATACAAGGCCATGTGAAACCCAGAGCTGTTGGACATGCTACACTTAAAGAAATCCCAATCCCTCAGAGCCACACGCTCCAGAGATCTAAACCTTGTCATCACAATAAACAAAACATGTTGGAGGGATAGGTTCCTGACCCAGAGACTCCCCAGACTCTGGAATAGATTGCCCATACATGTCAAGCAGAGTGCATCTTTGGCCCTCTTCAAAAGGAACCTTGACGATTGGATGGGAGAAAGGAAATTCACCCCAGGGATCACGTCAGTCGCCCTGCTAGACAGGGGTCCAGGGAAGTAAATCATGTGGGAAGAAATAGCCAGGGAATTGTTATGACTAGGCTTGTATAGGCCCTAGAGCTGATAGCCTAGTACCAACCTATGAACCTATGAACCTATCAGCTCTGCCTCTAAAGCCAAGAAGTGAAACCTTTGTAAATGGGATAACCAGCCAGCAATTACATTAAAATGCATTGGAAAATATCTCCTAATAAAAGACAAATTTATTCTAAGACTGTACAACACTAGCTGCCCCAGCAACCAATGAACCGTTTCCAAATTTGAGACCCTCCTGCTGAGAGCCACCATTACTATTTGATCTGAATAGAGTACTATTTTCCTGTTGATCATTTCCGTTCTCCAAACTATTGTGACTACCGAAATTGCCATCAACTGCGAAAATAAGATATCACACTGAATTTCTGACTGCACCTACTGAAGAGACCAATGCAATGGCAAACAAACCAGTTGCCCCTCAGACACCTTCTCATTCCTATTGACCCTGCTGCATTAATATAGAGGTCTATATCATTGTTCCCAAACTGATCCTACTACCAAAATTAGAATTCCTTCTGAAAATTTTCAGCTAACCAAATCATCCATCTCCTTCTTCAGGAATCTCACTTTGTGATATTTTCTGGTGCTGCTCTTTCAACAAGTAAGCAAAGATCTGGTAGGGTTTCAGTCTGATGCCACTACCCTGAGGGCAAAGTTTAAAGTGTCTAATATGGACATTATCTCCCACTACCAACGTTTTCTTCTTTGTGGCTAGCATTCTTTTCCTATCATTAAAATTTCCACATTTGTTGTTGGGTAGCCTAAACATTGGTGAACCTATAACTATCTCCAAGCTCAGAAAAGACGGAGTCCAGGCTGGATCCTTCAACATATTTCCCACTAAAATCAATCCTAACTTCTGGTACAACTGTTGAGAGGTCTTGATATCTGTCAGTGTGACATTCCTACCTTTCCGTACTACCATAAAACCTTCCAGGTAGTGCACTGTTCTTGGCAAATCCAATACAGGTCTGTGCCAAACATTTCAAAAGTAACACACATGATATCATTTCACATGAGCATAGGCCTATGCTCATGTGAAATGATATCATGTGTGTTACTTTTGAAATGTTTGGCACAGAACAGAATTTAACACCCAAACATGTATTCTGCAAGTACCAGTTTTGATGATAGATGGGTAATAAGTGTAAATGTGCCTCTATGTCCATCTTAGCTAGCAATGGGTTGGAGGTTGTCAATGTAAGTCATCTAATAAGGAGTTTTATCCTTTAGAAATGTCCTTAGTAATGTAGTTATTTATTGACACCTTCATTAGGTAGGCCAAGTAATGAATGCAGTAATACTCTTACTGGCTATTTTTTGTATCACACCTCTGGGTGATAGCTTTAATTAATCAGATGGGGTTCTGTGAAGGGGCATAATATCCATCCTGCTGATGGCCTTACTTCTAATGGGGGTGTATCCATTTTTATTCAAAATCCCATTGCCTTATGAGTGTTTTCCTTTGATAATGACCTAGAACTCATACATATTCTGGAAAGTGGCTGACTACAGGACCCCTACTATGATAACCCTAGCCTAGGATAATTACTTTAACACATTAAAATCCATCACTATCATACTGAACACAGTCATCTTGGGAAATTTTAACCATTCATCTATATGCAGGCAAACATACACCACAAAAACTAAAACTGACACAATGGTTCCTGAATTCCTCAGTACCCATTTCCTGGATAAGTTAGTGCTTACCCCTACTAGCCTCTCAAATCATCTTGACCTGGTCCTCACAAATATTATGTCTTTATGCAATATGCCTGTAGTCATCCACTCACTGGTCAAATCTAACCTGTTGTATTTTCATTAAAATCCCAAGAAAAGGTACCCTAGAATCCCATTGTTCAGACACTTCTCCAAGGCAAAATTGCCTAGTGCCTTCTATGCATGTTATGAAATTTAGGAGCTCCCCAAAATATTATTCCGTCATAGCTAAATTAGCCACATATACCACTAATGTTTGCTCCCACCTAAGCTCCTACATTAAGACTTATGGTCCTATTCAGCAAAAATATAATGCAAAGTGTTGAAACAAATCCCCTTCGGAGGAACCCTAGCATAAACATACCATTTGATGGAACCCCAACATAAACAAACTATGCGACAAGTGGAAATAATTCTTCAGATTCCATGTTATAAAAGCAAGCTCAAAATAATAAACAGGGAACATAGGCAAAAGATCAAAACTAACAAGGCCAAACATTGTGACTCCAAACATAATCACAAAGCCTTTTTCCATTATATCAAGGATCTCTGGTACAACACTCATTGTGCTGAGCTGATATTTAATGGCACCAGCCACTCAGTCCAGAAGAAGTTTTTTTCTGACAAATTTAGCTGAGACATCTCCAGCTTGTCCCTTCTATATTTTCCCTATGCCATAAAATCAACACCCCCCCCCAATTTTAAAGACAGAACAAGTAAGAAATGCTCTCTTCAAAACTGAAAATACAAACTTTGTGTATCCAGTATACATACAAGGCTATTTTCACGTCAGTATGAAACAATGTCTTTCCATATCCCTTGTAGAAATATTTAACTTCAACCTGTCCACTGGTCATGTTCCAGGCACATGTAGAACATATGTACTGATTCCCTTCTACATGGGTGGCCAGCCATTGACCCTGGGTACTACAGCATCATATGCAAGGTATCATCATTGAATTTATAAATAAGGATTATGGCAGCCTTCAGTCAGTAAACCCTAAACCCTTAACCAATTTGACTTGTGGAAAGGCATATCCTATGTACTTAATGTGGATGACATCTTGGAAGGAGTCAGAGATGGTACTAGATGGAGGCAGAATGGTACACACCATCTACCTAGATTTAACAAAGGACTTTGATACTACCTCATATTCTGGAACATCAACATATACATTCAATAAAAGTTACTCCCTATGCAACCAATTGGATAGTGAACTAGTTAACAAACAGAACCCGTTCTGTTAGGACAAGGGGTATATTTTCCTCAAAAAATAATTGTTACCAGTGACATCCCCTAATGGCCCATTCTGGGACCATTACTTTTCAGCTTATACTTCACTGACATTAAGGCTGAATCTCAGGCTGACAGTGTGTGCTGTTGACCATAAAGTCAGTGCTGTTGTTAACACACCAAATGACACCTATATTCTCCATGAGGGCTGCAGCCATACAAATGCATGTCATATGGACTATGGACTAAACCTCAGTATTAAAAATATACCATGACCAGTGCAGTGGTATAGACAGATAAAGCCCCAAATACAGTCCAGGTGACCTGGATTTGATTAGTGGCTTGGATGTTTGAGGCGCTGGCTGGGAGAGATGGGTGTGCCCATCCCTTGGGGGAGGGCATTCATTTAGGTATTCCCTGCATGGAACCATAGTCCATACAGGGGGAAGTAGCTCTAGGATGTAATAGGCAAATGCAGAGGAGGGGAAGGAAGATACCAAAGGGTTGGCCATAAATTAAAAAAAAATCTCCTAGTGCTGGAAGCAATCAAGCATGACACCCCATCCATAATGCCCTGAGGTTCTCTGCTGGCCTCAGGCTCAGAAAGGAAATAGTTTTGGGCAATAAGAGAGGTTTATAGACATAGTGATTGATGGGAGCTCTAGGGTACCTGAAAAGAATGAAGCAGAACTGGAATAAATAAATAAATAAAGTATGTAAGTAATACTATACTATTATAATCTTTGGCAAACAAGAACACCCTTACAACTTCAATATAAACAATACCCCCCTCAAACCTTATTCTGTCATCTGAGACCTGGGCACATTTATAAACAATGATCTGTACTTTACCCACCATATATCAGCTATAGTTCAAAAATCTTTCCAACTATCCCAGTTAATCACTAGGGCACATTCTGCAGGTCTGAGGAAATTTTAGTCACTCACTTCTGTACTCTTATTTGGCCCATAAAAGAGTTTAATGCCCCTTTTGGCATTTATCTCTCTAAGCAGATTGTTCATTTAGAAAAAAAAATAAATGTTTCTTCACAAATATATATATATATATATATATATATATATATATATATATATAGGGTTTACTATCAAAAGACTGAAATTCATATGATCGACAGTCATAACATCGAAAGTCATTACTCCAAACATCTAAAATACTGAAAAAAAATATCAAAGTTTAAATGGTCGAAAAACACCTGTAGCACTGACAGTATTGTTTTTGTGGGAGGCAAGCCCCCTGCAACCTCCGGTGGGGGCTGTGCCCCCCACAAAACCCCCTACTACTTATATATTGCAACTCTGAGATCACACTACAGTGCTGACAACGGTATATCCTTGCCCTGTTTTCAACATTATGTCGACAGGTAATTTGCATGTGTTTCCTGTCGACGAAATGAACCAATTAATATTCATATGTTGATCATATGGGTCGCTCAAATGAATGTTAGATCTTTTGACTTTCAACCATTTCATAGTAAAACCATATATATACATCAGGTATTAACACCAGAACCAGAGCTAGTACGCAGCTCATCTTGTGCACCATGCAGCTTGTGCCCCAGCCACTAAATGTTCAGTAACAAAAAATAAAAATCAGTCTTCTTAAAGATGAAGATAAAAAAAAAGGCTTCTCTGCTCTGCCATGTAACTGTAGTAAGCCACTTGCTACAATCACTACTAGAGATTACTAAAGGTTACAACTTCTCAAAAGCTGACTACAACCTTCTAAGGGAGGGTATCAGTAGCTTCACACCAATGCCCCCTCAGAGGATGCAGACAAATATGCTAAGCAGTACGCCAGTACAGTATACAAGCACCTGTACAACTGCATGGACTCAGCCATACCCAACAGAACTAAAACCTGCTCCTCAAGGAAACACAAACCTATTTGGTGGACATCATCTATCAACAGGCTTTACAACAAAAGGAAGAATCTGTTGTCTAAGGAGAAAAAGGCACACATTCCCAACTGGAAAAACTCCCTCCTTAGCCTCAACAAGCAGATTACATCACTAGTGAAAACCTCCAAAGCCAATTATGAATTGAAACTAACCTCCGAAACAAAGGCTAACCACAAAGCCTTTTTCAGTTATGTCAGGAACCTCCATGGCAAAGCCCAGGTTTATTCCAAATTAGTTCTTAACGGTACCACTTACACTGATCCTGTTGAATTAGACAACCTGCTAGCAGATAGATTCAGTGCAAACTTCACTCCCTGTCCCCTGGAAAGGCCCATTTGACATCCCCTATATTTATCCCACACCTCACATCTCCACAGATCAAGTGTTAAAGGCCCTATCCAAGGCAAAGAACACAGCTTCCATGGGACCTGATAGTATTCTGCACCATCTCCGGCAAGAACCTGCCTCACCATTGGGAACCCTATTCAACCATAGCCTAAGTACAGGCTTCATTCCAGCAGACTGGAGAACTGCCATTGTCATCCTTTTCACAAAGGTGGTGCCACTACTGACCCTGGAAACTATCGGCCAATTAGCTTGATGAGTCTGATCTGTAGGGCCATGCAACATATTATTATGGACCTCATAAACAAGGACATAAGCAATGTCCAAGCATTTGACCCCACCTAATTCGGATTTGTCAAGGGCAGATCTTACCTGTTGAATGTGGTTGACTTTTTTGAGACTGTCACCAAGGCACTGGATGAGGGAAAGTCAGTACATACAGCTTACCTTGACTTGGCCAAAGCCTTTGACACAATCCCCCACTCTGACATCATAGAAAAGCTAACACAACTTGGCGTAAATCCCTATCTCATCAGGTGGGTGCCCAACTGTCTCACGGATAGGACCCACAAGGTCAAAATAGGTGGCTCCACCTCTGACAGCAGACCTGTCAGTAGTGGTGTTCCTCAGGTATCTATCCTGGGATCTCTACTGTTTGGCATCTACTTCTCAGAGGTCCAGGCAAAGACAAAAGGCCTGTGTGGCTGACCTAGTTTGTGGACGACTGTAAGTTGGGTGCTATCATTGACTCCCCAAATGATGTTAACATACACAAGAGGGTCTCACAGCAACAAATGACTAATGCCAAAGTCATGGCCTTAAGTGAAATACAAAAAAATATATTATCATAACCTTCGGCAAAAACATGGCCCCTACTGATTACCAAATCAATGGCAACCCCCTAAGCACACAACCTGTTGTGAGAGACCTGGGTACACAGGTTGACAACAATCTCACATTCGACCATCATGCAGCGGCAGTGGTCAGAAAAGCCTTTTACTTGGTTCATCTCATAAGTAAAGGGATTGCATCTAGAAAAAAGGAGGTTATTACCTATTTGTACTCCTTCCTTATTAAGCCAGTAATTGAGTACAATGCCCCATTTGGTATGTACCTCTCCAAACACCTGCACCAACTGGAAAGGCCACAGACATATCTCACAAAGAGAATCCATGGCCTCCGACACCTGTCCTATGTGGACAGGTTGAAATCACTATCACCCTTCTTGGTATCATACAGATTGCTCAGAGGTGATCTGTGTCTCGCCTAACAAGGCAATCTCAGACCCTGCACTACTAGAGACCATATCCATAAGTCTAACTCTGCACACATTACCCGATCAAAAGGTCTAAATCTAATATGTGACAGTAACAAAACCTGCTGGAGAGGCAGGTTTGTTTCCCAGAGGCTGCCCCATTTCTGGAATAGACTCCCCATACACGTCAAACAATGTATGTCTTTGACTTTCTTCAAGCTCAGCCTTGATGAGAGGATGGGAAGCCACAAATTTGTCACAGGGGCTCCATCTGTGTCCTTCACTGACAGAGGAGACAAGTGCTGATTGAGGTTTGTAAGGTCCCCAGGTCCCATTACCCTAGTTATCTCCTATGATCCTGTGATATACTCACCTAAGCACTTTAGCCGTGACCACAAATACAATATTTATGAAGCTGCATTACCCTCACTGCTTCATAAATTAATCCCTGTACTGCTCTCGTGCACCATCAGTATCTGCCAGTTGTGACCCCTGCAATAAGAGCGTTGTGCCCCCTGCAATAAGAGCATCCTCCTTCTTTGCCTTGATTTACTTTTGGTTGTATTGAGCACTCTAAGCAACAAAAAAACATCAACAAGTTCTGTCACTCTTTTCTGTTTGTTGTCAACATGTGCTTGGTGATCTTTGCCCGGACCATAAAGGAGTGAATGACCCTGAGCTTCTTAACCTGCATGTTTGTAAAATTGCAGGCACAACAAATGCCCACTCTTGGGATTAAATTTAAACAGCAGTATAAATAGGACCTTTCACCGCACAACTGATCTTGGTGGCACAAGTGATGAAAAAGCTGCCATGGTGAAAATTCGGTTCCCTATTAGAAGACCGAAGATGCATTCTTTCAAATGCATCTTGATCGAACTCAAAAGCCTGAAACGGCAAAATATCGAAGCAGCTTTTAAGCAAATTCTTTCCCTGGGAAAGAATTTGCTTGGCCGCTTCATTACTTTGCCGTTTTCGGCACTGTAGTGCTGTCTCGGAGTTGATATATTTAAGTAGAGGGGTGTGAAAAGCCCCCCACTTAATGTAATGTTTAAAGTGTTTTATTTATTTATTTTTTTTGTTGGAACAGCGATTTTTTTCCCTAGGAAAGAAATCGCTGTTCTGACAGTTCGAAATTGTAAGCTTTTTAGGGTCGATTAATCACCGTTCACTTTTTTAAGCATTTGATGATCTAATATAGACCTGAAAATTCCACTGTGTTAATGAGTAATCTGTCTTTTTCTTGTTCTATTTCGTGTTTTCACTAGTGTTTTGATCACTGTAATGGTGTACTAAGCTGATGCTTGTGTAATAACTATTTCAGATTGTTTCTCCTTTTGTTTTTTGATTGCATTTTTGTCATTATTCAGTGTCTTACTGATAATTTGTTGTTGTTTCTTTCCTCAAAACACACTCAGTAGATTAATGTTTCTGACTCCTTAATGATTATGAAATAACATTCATTAGTCATTTCAAAACCTGTGGGTGGCCGCAGTGGTGCAGCGGTTACTGTTGCCACCTCACAGCAAGAGGTTCTCCGGTTTGATTCTCAGCTGGGGTGCCTTCTGTGCAGAGTTAGTATGTCCTCCCTGTGGTCATGTGGGATTCCTCTGGGTGCTCCGGTCCCAAAGACATGCTTTAGGTGGATTGGATACTCTAAATTGGCTGTGTGTGTGTGTGTGTGTATGTGCCTTCTGTGGAAGCCTGGGTGCCAAGCTGGCAAATCGACACCATAAAACTCCACTGCCAATCATGAGTGGACAGGTGATCTGCTGTGGCGACCCCCTAACTGGGAAAAGCCAAAAGAAGAAGTCATTTCAAAACCTGTGAGACAATTGTGCTGTGGTTGAAATCAACCTCACCACCTCTCAGTACAGCAACTTCTAATGTCATTTTATGTAGATCCAGAAAACACATACAGTCTGGGACCAGGCTTCACTTCTGCCAGTTCTGTACACCATGTGATATACTTGAATTTGTTCTCTAAAAGCGTTTATAGCCAACAGAGTGTTTAAGAACACACAGGAGAGCTGGATGGATGCAAGTAGCTTATTTACTAATACAGCATCATAGAATTAGTGAAGAAGGAAGTCAGATGATATGTAAACATGCAATTAGCATTATGGGATTCTTGAAGACGTCCTTAAGCATTCCATATATTTATAGTAATATATTAGAAGTGTGTGCTGCATATCTCCAGAGTTTTTCATTTTACTTGTAAAATGGATTAAATGGGATATATGTATTTGTTGTGGACATGCTGAAGGTGGATTGGACACTCTAAATTGGCCCTAGGTGTAAGTGTTTGAGTGTGTGTACCTTCTGTGGAAAGTTGGGTGCTGTGCTGACAACTTGACACCATAAAACTCCACTGCCAATCGTTCTGCAGACTGTTGTTCTGCTGACCCGACCCCTAATGGGAAAAGCTGAAAGGAAATTAAGAAGAAGAATATTTGCTGTGGTAGGCAATGAATAAAGTTAATTTTTAAGACAATCAACAGATCAGTTTTTTTCTGAAATTGTCCAACCAATGTGCTAGCTGATTAGCCATTTTGTTTAATTTATGTGGACTAATCCAAATCATGACTACAAAATTTAGCATCTTCCTGCAGCTAAGATTATCTTTTTAGACTTTACCTTCTGGTATTACATGCCATTGTCACCCCCTAATTCATTAATTCATGATTTGCTTACATTGATTGGCTAGCCAAGAAATCTGACTTTTGGTGACTGACAAACAGTTGATGTAGCATGCCATTACACTAGGAATGGGTAACCTCCCTTCTTTTTTTTTTTTTTAATATTTTTATTCATTTCCAAAAACAAGAAAACATGAATGCAGGTTATTTATGACAATGAAGTAACCTCCCTTCTGAAGGCTATGTAACTAACAACACCTTGCAGGCACCTAGATAGCTGTAACTGCACTGACAACCAAAGAATAAACACATTTCTGACACAACACTTATTCATTTATTATGTACCAGTCAGCAGTGGATACTGTAGAGAGAGATGAGCTATGCTGGCCTCTGAAATAAGTCTGCATTTATCCTGCATTCAGGATTTTGATAGGTCCATGCAAATGAAACAGAGAGAGTTGCAGGTGGTTGCTTTGAGGGGTGGTATTGGTTTATTATCATATATGTCCAGTGACTGTGTGCAATCCTCCAGATGCAATTGGCCATCAAATTTAGTTAATCTTTAACAGAGAATATGAGGGCAGATTTCAGTCGAATATTTCACACAGCAGCTTGATATCCTGTTGTAGTGTGTGGATGTGCACCATAATGTGTTTAAGATGTGATTAGCTGTACTAAATGAAGGAAGATTCAGTGAAGCAGCACACTGTCTCTGTATCAGATTTTGTTTTATCTAAAACCCCTAGACAGTTAAGGGCTGCATGGTTCTCAGCACTGACTAATATACATGGGCAGGATTCACGAAGGCTTGCACGGAGTGTAAGAGACGTGCAACACTCCATGCAAGCCTCGCGATCCAGGAACAGCCCTAAACTCCGTGTAAGAGACCAGCTAAAACGTCTCTTACACGGACTGGGCGTGGACAAGCTAAATACCTCACTTGCATTAGAAAGGTATGCAAATGAGGTATATTAGCGATCCACGAAGCAGAAACCAGTCCGTGTAGGAGACATTTTAGCTGCAGAAATGTACTCAGTTGACAACTGAGTACATTTCTGCAAAATCCACAACGGAGCGATGTCAGCTACCAAAAAAAGTTGCATATGAATCAGGCAGCATGCCAATGGCCAAATATGTGGCCATTGGCAAGATAACCCGATGCAAAAATATTAAAAATATATATATTTTTTTTCGGCAATCGCCGATGTTTAAACCCAGCTCAGCCCCGCGCAAACGGGCTGCACTGTATAAAAGCATAAAAAAGAAGGGTATAAACCCACAAATGTGGGTTTCATGTAATACATGGAATGACAATGCAGGGACCAGCAGACCAAAACCAACATGGCCACCGTGTAGTGGTTGCTAAGGGGGGAAGCTGAGTCTAAGACATGTAACTAAGCATTAGTAGGCAATCTTATGTAAATGAGGGTTAGGATACTGAATACCACAGTCACATAGCAAATGCGCACGGCCTGAGTAGTGTAAGAGATACAAAAGGGGGAGGAATAGAGTAGGAGATAGGTGACATCACTGGGGGGAATGGTAGAAAGAAACGCAGTTCATTGGAGGCCAGTGTAACATGACAGATGACAGGCACAGATCATGGAAAGAGGTGTGCCACTAGATAAGTCATGGAAAGACAAGAAATGGAAGGTGTACACTGTTACCTACACTAAAGTTTCTTGCTGGCCATGCATGCGCACGTGTGCGTGCAATGAACCACGAGTAAGGCAGTGTGCACGTGTGTAAGGCAGTGTGAGCATGTGGGAGTGTGTTGGGAGATGTTTAACACAGTTTGCGCGGGTGTGCGCGCATGTAAGGCAGTCTGAGTATGTTGGAGGCTGTTGGCAGACGTGTAACAGTGTTTGCACGGGTGTACGCGCGTTTAAACCTGAATAAGTAGATCCTTAACCGTGTAAGCACGTGTGCGCGCGTTTAAGCCACTGTGAGCGTGTTTCAGATAGTATGCAAGTTGCTCCCCCTGAGGAAACAGAGAGGAAAAAGGAAGCAACAGAATTAATAGGAAGCTAGCAGGGATAACTGCTGAAGCTAGCAGGTGAAAATAATTAGAAGCAGGCAATTACACAGGCAAATTAGTAGCCCAGCCCAGCACTTAAAACTCTGCAAACAGTAGTGCAGGATGTTGTCATTAAGAGACACTGCAAAACAGGAGTAAGCTAATAGAAGTGAAAACTGAAAAAGCTGAACTCAGAGCAGAAATGCTAGGGGCTGCCATAGCTGTCTTAATGAGACATAGGCGACTTGCTGAGGGTGGTGACAATGCAGATGGTGCCAGACAACCCACAGTGAGGAGACGGAGAAGAGTGTACAGGCCCAGGGTCACCTACCACGGGTTACATGAGCTGGAGATAGTAGAGAGCTATAGAGTGGACAGAGAGCTCCTGCAGCAGATTGTTGAGCTGTGCAGGCCATGCCTCACACACAGAACCAACAGAGGGGAACCCATCCCAGTGGAAACCAAGGTATGTGTTGCCCTAAGAATACTAGCAACAGGTACCTTCCAGAGACCAACTGGCGATATGATGGGGATATCACAGGCATCAGCCTCCAGGGTACTACACCAGTTCCTGGATGCCATGTCAGCACATGTCAGTGATCATGTATATTTCCCCAATGCCCGTGAGGTATTGGCCAGCAATATGTGTCTCTTCCAGCAAATAGCGGAATACCCTGAGGTACTGGGTGCTATAGACTGCATGCACATACGCATCAAAGCACCAGCAGGAGAGCGGGGTAGGGCCTACATAAACCGCAAGGGCTACCCCTCCATCAACTGCCAGGTCGTGTGTGATGCCCAGGGCATAATAATGAATGTGTGTGCTGGCTGCCCTGGGAGTTATCACGATTCCCACATCTGGCATTTGATGCAGCTGTACCAGACATTTGCCAATGGGGACATCCCACATGGACACCTAGTGGGGGATGCAGGTTATGCACTGGAGCCGTGGCTGATGACACCCATCAGAAACGCACACACACCTGAACAGGAACGCCATAATGAGGCACACGCACAAACACGTAATGTGATAGAGCGTGTGTTTGGGCTGCTCAAGTCACGGTTCCGGTGTCTGGACACATCTGGTGGAGCCTTGCAGTACACACCAACTACATGTACCCAAATTGTCATGGTATGTGCTATGCTACATAATATGATCTTGCGAAAACAGCTGCAGCAGGACCAGCATAGGGCCGGGCCAAACAGCCCCCCACCATTGCCAAGGCCAGCACAGGCAGAGCATGACTCGGAGCAGGAACAACCTGAGCCTGTTCCAGTAGGCAGAAGGAGGCGTGCCCAGTATGCCCTGGCCTTGGCAAAGAGGCAACGCATAGCACATACATTGGCTCAGTAGGAACCTTGGGAATGATACCCCTCTCTGACTCACTCATATAGTAACAGGGATGCCTAACATGACACAACCTGCTCTCAAACATGTACAGGAAAGTGTAATATGCGCATCCGACAGAGGCAGCCCTGCTGCACCACCTGAGGCATGAATGCTATGTGTCAAGTAATGTAACACCAAGTACTATATGCACACCTGAGGACCCTGACTAACATCCTATCCTCACCAAGCATCATGCCACAACATGACAACGAGATGATCAAGTGCAACAATTGACTGAAGTATCGCAGTTAGTCAAAGGGGACCCAATGTGTGCCAGTCTGGGATGACATGCTGAGCATGACATGATGCACCACCTGCTAGGACTGGCGTGCACCTATCAGTGCAGGCCGTATGGATACTGGCAAAGGCTGTCGTCACCCACAGTGTGCCCTGAATAGGTAAGGCTCAAAAGACAAACCTATCTCCATAGGTACCAGAAGGGATAAGAATAAGATAATGGATAAGTTGAAACAGCAAGATGCATGCAGTCTGGACTCACCCAGTATGGAGAATGTTGATAACTGTGCTGTAACAGAAAACTGAGGCCAGGCCCACAACAGCACCCTAACACTACCAGGTTACACCTCATACTGTGCTGTACAGCCGCAAAACTTGGAACAAGCTACAAAAGGAGGGTGACTAGCAAGAATTGTCAAGGATAACCACACCCCCATGTCAGTACCACAACAAAAAGCAGCATGGACTAGCCATGCTCAAGTAACAGTGGCTAAAACTGCCCCCCAGTTTACAGCCTGCTACAGACTACTGTCCCAACACCAGGAACTGCATCTGGCCTATGCTGGAATACATGAATATATCAAGTCCTCCAACCCACATTATATTGGGTGACTGCAAATACCCAGACATAGACTTAGAACATTATACTAGCTCCAACAGTGTCAGACAAAGGTTCATAGAATCCACAAACCAAAAGGCCCAGGAACAACGTACCACTCCAACAAGAGGGTAAGCATACCGGATGTGATAATCAGCAACATGGGTACTGGATGTCAAGATGAGAAGTGTATTGCTCACTGGTAAAACCAGACCATAGAGTAATCACACTGGATATACAAAACCTGACCACAGTCCCTGGCCGGGAAACCACAGTGGAAAACATGTGTTAAGCAATATCTGCACTCCTCCAAACTGATGTGGAATCCATTAAAGGTCCCATGCAGGTGCAAAATATGGGCCACACCTCAGAACCTGTAATACAGCCATTCCATGAACACTGCCAGGAATGCTTGGATTATGCAGTCCTAAATTAAAACAAGACACAGTGCCTAAATCTGGCATGGTGGACATCAGCCATAACCAAAACATGCAAGAGAACGAGGAAGCTACTACATGATAGAGCAAACATAAACAATGAAGTAAGCACAGATCAGTAGTATGGCAATAAAATCTGTCCACACATGCAATCCACTAAGGCCAGCCACAGCAAGTGGAATCTGTGAATCCCGAGGCAATGTTACACCTGCCCCAAGTACACAGACAACCCCCAACTCCACCCAAGAAATACAAAAATATGTGAGAGATGCAACCATCCATCCAAACTGGAGGCTGAGCTCCCTCAACTCAGTACTCCCAAAACAAGTCAGTAGGAGAAGGTAACCACACACACCACAAACACAGTCCCACATAGACCTATCACAACTGCAAACCAAACACATAAACACAGACAAACATTCCCAGAGGCACAAATTACAAACACAGCACACCAACAGAGGCCTCTAAAGCAGACACCCAATCAAACAGCCTCCAAACATAGCACATGCAACACATAACACACAAAGCTGGTGTGCCAAACAGTCACAGGCCAGAAGGAGAAACAACATGCCTGATACAGTTGTAATAGATGACTCCATAGTCAGACACACTGCTGTCCTGCACACCAGACTGAACAAGGGAAAGGGTACAGTAAGCTGCCTGTAGGCTGCCACAATATGCCACATAACAGAAGTATGTAGGTCACTCCAAAGCAAGTAGAAATATGATGCAGTCATAGTCCATGCTGGTGTGAATGACCTGAGATGTACCACCCTAGACTATAGGAAAAGAGACATAGATGAGCTATCTGATTATGTAGTCCAGGCCGGTATGACACTCACCGTTCGCAGCATCCTACCCTTACCAAGAGTAATGCCACAGTACAAACACGGAATGATCAGTCATAGCAAGTGGCACACTTACTGGTGTTATTCCAAGGGGATGCAATGTCTGTCTGCCTGGGATGTCATGCTTGACAAGCCACGCAGCTGTCCTTGGGATGGCCTGCACCTGTTACCCCTGGGCGTCTGAATATTGGATAAGGCCTTTGCCACCTCCATAGAGCCTTTCGTAGGCAAGGCTGAAAAGACTGACCCACCACCCTACAAAACATAAGTGGGAAGAAACATAAGGGAAATGCTGACCAATGCCAGATGTGTACACCCCAATATGCATGCTCGAGGCCATCCCCAGAATGGAGAACATCGATGTCTGTGCAGTGACAGAAACCTGCTGCAAGCCTCCTGACAGCACACCAGCACTACCAGGTTATACCACGTATCATGTGTCATGGCCCCAAACCCTGGAACAAAACATAAAAGGAGGGTGAGTATCCATAGTCAGCACAGACACCCATACGTCCAGGTAACTGACAATGCACAAGGCATTGGAGTACACACATGTGCAACTAACTGTAGGCAAGACTGCTGTGCAGTCTGTAGCATGCTACAGACTGCACTCTCACACACAATAACCCCACCCAGCCGTCCTGAAGACAATGGACAGTATGAATGTCCCACCAAATAACAAACAAGGTACCACAAATTACCACATAGGTGGTAAACCAGTATGTATAGAAAGAGTAACCAGGGACCTAGGGACACACGTGGACAGTAACCTGTTATGTGACACCCACATTGCCAATGTGGCTAGGAAGACTGTCTACATTTGACACCGTAGCAGGAAAGGAGTCACATCTACGGCAACAGAGGTCATTGTGCCCCTATACTTTTCTCCAATCACACCCATAATCCAGTACAATGCCTCATATGGAATGTATCTTACCTGACACCTGCAGCAGTTAGAAAGACCTCAAAGGTACCTCACCAATAGGATAAAGGGTCACAAATATATGTCATATGCTGCCTGGCTGTAGACACCCCAGCTGAATCCAGTCACATACAGCCTACACAGAGGCATTGCATGCCTGTTGTAGGAGGCCATGCCCAACACAGGAGTAATGGACATGCCCCACCCTAGAAAACACAAATCCATCGGAGCTGTGAGAGGGAGAGATGTCAACCTCAACAAATAATGAAATAGGATGTGCTGGTGGGACAGATACATAATCCAGAGGCTCCCCACACCCTGGACCAGTATCCCATTCCATGTTAGGCAGAGCCCCTCACTGACACTCTTCAACAGGAATCTTGCCAAGTGGATGGATGATTGTAGAGTTACACTGGGGGTCTTCACTGTGTCATGTCCAGACAGAGGCACAGCCAAGCAAAACATAAATGGCCATAATATGCACATAGCAAGGGGTGTCAAAAGCCACACACACTCTGGCTAGGCTAACAAATGGCCAGGGTGGATAGCCTAGTATGACCCTATGAACCTATGAAGATACAAATTGTACAGGACACTAAGGATAATCCCAAGGCTTTCACAACTGATGGTAGGAACCATGTTGGGAATTCACAGATATGCCCTGAACCACACAAATATCACAAACACACACACATACTGCCAACATACATCCTGACAGGTGCAGTGCAAACCCCGAATGCAGAATATCTATCCCAGCAGACTACTGGCCCCCTGACATTGCAGATGCTGAGGTAACAGCCAACATCTACAAAGCAAAACACACAGCAGCAATGGTATGAGATGTTGTCCTGGGCTTAGTGCAACATGGACTCCAAGATGAATGGAATGCAAAACCACACTACTGCTCAATGTCAGCCTTACCACAGAATATGTACCCAAAGAGCAGTGTACAACAACAGTGGTCCTTCTCAACAAAGGTGTTGCCTGAATGGATACTGAACAGTACTACCCCCAGAATCCTGAGAGGCTCGGTTTGCACAGCTATGGAAAGGATCAGCATGTACCACAGACATAAAGATATTGGGGACCTACTGACACCGGACCCAACCCAGTGTGGCCCAACCAAGTGCAGATCCTGCCCCTAACCATGTTTGACTCAATTGAAACAGCCATTAAGGTCATTGATGAGGGCAATGTGCTCCACACAGTGTATCTGGACCTTGCAAAGGCTTCTATACAATACCCTACGTGTTCATTATAGATAGGCTCACCAGCTTAAATATAAACCCACATGTCAGTAGAGGGTTGCAAACCAGACCAAGGACAGAACAGACATGGTCAGACATGCTGCAGCCATGTCAGACTACAAACCAGATATAACTGGCATCCCACAAGGCTTTGTCCTGGGATCTCCCCCGTCTGGTATATATGTCCCATAGGTACAGGCAAACATGGAAGGACTGTGTCCAAACATGGTTGCAGAGGACTACAAACTGCTCACCACATATGATCCACCAGCTGACACAAGCATCCCACAAAAGGGCCACATAGAAACAGAAAACTGGTGCCATAGTCATGTCAGCAAGCTAAGTGCAGAAACGTGTATAGTCAACCCCCATGGATATACAGTAAGTGCCCACCAATTACAACATATGTGTTAACCCATTATGTAGTTAACATGTAATGAGAGACCTGGGGACACAAGGTGATAGATATCCTGCATTGGACAAACATGTGCTGTAGTGTTTACAGGAACATACCATATACCCACCTAATCACGAAGGCTGTCAGATCTAGATAAGGGGAGGTCATTGTGGCTCTGCAGTCATCCATCATCAGCGTACAATTGACTACAATCGCCCTGTGGGATGTACCTCAGCAGACACCTCCATCAACTGTAAAGTCCCCAACAGTACCTCATCAGGAGTATCAAAGAGCTTGCCCAGATGCCATGTGTTGCCTGTGTTGCTGGCATCAATAAACATGCTGCACCTTGTACAATCTGAATGGCAGTGAGCTATGCACATGAGAGACCTGAACCCCAGCACTGACTTACATAGGACAAGCTGTACTGCGTGCTCCATAACACAGAAGCCACCCCAGCACAGGCTACCCATAGAGTCACATATCAATCTACCTCAATAGGAATCCAGATGAGTGGATGGGAGATGGTAGATTTAACCTGGGTACCACTGTCATGTCACAGGTAGACAGAGGCACAGTATACTAACCATGACATATGTCATGGCAAACTCCACTTACAATGTGTGTTGAAGGACAAACATACTCTCCAACTAGCATTACACATGGACTAGGGCACATCACTAGTGTTTGCAAATGTACACCTATGTTGTGGAATACACTACCAATGTGGGACAAGCCTGGTTTAAGTAGTTCATATCTGAACAGAATGCAACATGGTCAGATGTACACAACTGGCCCGTAACCCGGCTGTTGTGCCCACTATCGAAATGTAAAGCAGTGATAGCAGTAAAGCCTAGGATACTGCCCACCACAGTCAAAGTACTACCAGTACACTATACAGTACTACAGTGTTAGGTCAGTGTGAAAGGATGTTGACAACTGTATGCAAAGTATTCCATGCAAACACTGCAGGCACAGTATAACCCTGTTGTGTTCACACACAAAGCAGTTGCACCGTAACTACACAACATGACACACAACACACAACTATAAACGGGTGATAGTTGTTGAAGTTCACACCCATCCACAAATGTGGTGGGCTGCAGAGTCCAACATATGGAATGCTCACACTGGGCATGCTCACACACATTGACAACATGCCATGGGAAGGCTGAACTGGGCATGCTCACACACTTAGGCCAAATCTCGGTGTAGCAGTTTGACACACATAGCTGGTATTGTTATGTTGTAATCCAGGAACCAATCACATTATAGCAGTCTGCCCAGTGCACACAGCTAGATGACTACAGAGACATACGTGATATAGTGGATCCCTCCCATATGCAAACATCTTCCACAGATGCACAAGTTGTTCATACAAACAGGGAATGCTATGGCAATAAAGATGTGCAAACAGTCTATCAGCAACAAATAATGTGCATTTGACAATTAAACATATGGGTGTAGAGGTCAACACTAGGCTGTTTGCCCTAGGGAATGACAGCTTAGCCAGAGTGTGCTTGGTGTCTGCCTCCCCACAGGATGCACATTCCCCTTTCTAAACACAGATGATGTCAGCACCCTATAAGTACAGCAGGAGAAAAGAAACTTCCCAGTAATCCGAATAGCGCGCTCTGCTAATGCGTCCGTCTCAGGTGTCATAACATAGTTAGGTAGGGGTTTCAAATCCTGCAAATGCTCAGTGTGTGCGTGGGGTTGGTGTGTGTGTAAGTCTGCGGGAGAGAAATGCCCCTTTTGGCAAATAGGAAAACACACTACAGGATGCACATTCCCTTTCTAAACACCGATGATGTCAGCACCCAATAAGTACAGCAGGAGAAAAGAAACCTCCTAGTAATGAGAATAGCGTGCTCCGCTACTGCGTCCGTCTCAAGTGTCATAACATAGTTAGATAGGGGTTTGAATCCTGTGAATGGCAAGTGTGTGTGTTTGTCTGAGGGGTGTTTGTGTGTGTGAGGGAAATGTCCCTTTGGGCAAATAAAACAACACACTACAGGATGCACATTCCCTTTCTAAACACTGATGATGTCAGCACCCAATAAGTACAGCAGGAGAAAAGAAACTTCCCAGTAATGTGAATAGCGCGCTTTGCTACTGCGTCCGTCTCAAGTGTCATAACATAGTTAGATAGGGGTTTGAATCCTGTGAATGGCAAGTGTGTGTGTGTTTGTGTGAGGGAAATGTCCCTTTTGGCAAATAGGACAACACACTACAGGATGCACATTCCCTTTCTAAACACCGATGATGTCAGCACCCAATAAGTACAGCAGGAGAAAAGAAACCTCCCAGTAATGCAAATCGCACGCTCCGCTACTGCGTCCGTCTCAAGTGTCATAACATAGTCAGATAGGGGTTTGAATCCTGTGAATGGCAAGTGTGTGTGTTTATCTGAGGGGTGTTTGTGTGTGTGAGGGAAATGTCCCTTTTGGCAAATAGGACAACACACTACAGGATGCATATTCCCTTTCAAAACACCGATGACATCAGCACCCAATAAGTACAGCAGGAGAAAAGAAACCTCCCAGTAATGCAAATAGCACGCTCTGCTAATGCGTCCGTCTCAAGTGTCATAACATAGTTAGGTAGGGGTTTGAATCCTGTGAATGGCAAGTGTGTGTGTTTGTCTGAGGGGGGGTAGTGTGTGTGAGGACAATGTCCCTTTTGTCAACTATGTGAACAGACTACAGGATGCACATTCCCCTTTCTAAACACTGTTCAGCAGAAAGCCATGGCTCTGGCACAAGTTGTCTGTTGCTATGATGCCCCTTTGGAGGATGCTTGTGTCAGCTGAAGAGGCGATTATGGTGGCCTGTTTGCAGTCATCTGCATATCTGGACAGCCACAGTCCGTCCGTGTTGGCCTGTACCTCCAAGAAATATATACCAAACAAGAGGGTCCCAGGACTGAGCCTTGTGGGACACAACCCGTAACTGTTGTGGGGTCTGGCATGGCTCCAGCAATGCTAACCATGTGGTATCTGTCCTTGAGCCACTGTGCAATCCATCTAGTGACATAGGGCCTTATATTTCAGCTGGTGACCTTCTCTAGAATGCCCAAGTGGGGTATTGTTGTGAAGGCATCTGCAAGGTCCAGGTAGGCTGTGTGAACCACCTTAACCTCGTCAATGGCCTTGGTGACTGTTTCAAAGAAATCAACCGGGTTAAACCCGGTAGTGCTGGTGTGCTCTCAGTAGCCCTGAACCAGGCATCTGTAACTGCACAGATATCAATGTTTTCCATGCCAAGGAGTGTTTTGGGTGCACGCATCTGGAGGTGCAGATATCTGGCGTTGGGTAGCATTGCTCTTAGTTTTGTATCCCTTGTGACACCTATGAAGGTGGGTTTGTCATCTGAGCCCTGCCTAACATAGGCACTATGGGGGTAGCAAGAGCCTTTGCCAATATCTGAATGACCAATGCAAACTGTACACATGCTCATAGGATGCAGGTGTCAAGGAATATGCTGCGTGGCCAGTATAGTCCTCCAGCATGGGTCCTCTGAAGTCATCCACCCCAGTCTACACAAATGTAGAGTCTGCATGTGCTAAACACAGTTTGTGTGCAGTGACAACCTTGCCTGGGGGTGGAGATGGGATATGGGTGTCCAGGGAAAGGTGGACATGGGCAGGTATCAACAATGGTGGTCTACCTCCGGTGTGGAACAGTGGGTACCCACGTTGCAGATGGACAGGTGCAATATGTATTAACCCATGTGGCTGTGGTGTGTGGTTCTGCCATAGCACATGGACCCACAAATTGTAGTGGCGGTAGGGTATAGTGGTAGAGGCCTGAGTAGGTCACACACACAATATGCCTGTACCTGATGTTAACAACTGGAACGGTGTATGTGAATACCTGCATATCCTGGCACTGTTCCCAGGGAAGCTAGGTGTGTGTCCCAGATGTGGGTGTGGTGTGCTGGACTGGTAGTGTTGTGTGTTACAGGTCCTGTGGTCCCAAAGCATGGTATAGAACATAACCTGCCAGTGCGATGTGCACACCTGACCCTGATGTAGGTGGCTGCAAATGCATATACATGCTATCCCCCACCTGACAGGTAGTACGACAACCACAAACCTCTGTGGAAATGAAGATGTCAGCACCCTAGAAATACTACAGGTGCAGAACAGATGCCCAGTAATTCGGATAGTGTGCTCTGCTAATGTGTCGCCCTCAAGTGTCATAATATAGTTAGGTAGGGGTTCGAATCCTGCAAATGCTCAGTGTATGTGTGTGGGTGAGTGGGGTTTGTGTGTGTGAAAGGCTGTGAGAGGGAAATGTTCCTTTAGCCAACTGGGAGAACACACTACAGGATGCACACGCCCCTTTCTTAACACAGATGATGTCAGCATCCTATAAGTACAGCAGGAGAAGGGAAACCTCCCAGTAATGCGAATAGTACGCTCGGCTAATGCATCCGTCTCATGTGTCATAACATAATTAGGTAGTGGTTTGAATCCTGCAGATGCCAAGTGTGTGTGTTGGGAGGGGGGGGGTGATTGTGTGTGTGCAGATATGTATGAGGGAAATGTTCCTTTTGCCAAATGGGAGAACACACTACAGGATGCACACGCCCCTTTCTTAACACAGATGATGTCAGCACCGTATAGGTACAGCAGGAGAAGGGAAGCCTGCCAGTAATGCGAATAATTGAATGCATTGTAATTGATAGGTTCCATGTCCAGTGGACATGTGTGCGGAATGGGCAGCTATGTATGGGGCGTAATTTTTTTGTGGGTACAGAGTGCCCTTTTTTTTTTTTTTTTTTTTCAGGTAAGAGTGGTATGTCAGGTGAAGGAAGTCGGTTCAGCTGGGGAGGTAGGCTGGGTAGGTAAACAGACAAGACAAACAAGACGCATACAGGGGCGGTGTATGACACATGTGGGGGGGTTACACAATTGACGGGGACGGAGGTTGGGATGTCCAGAGCCCATGAGCCCACAGATGGCAACAGTGGAACTGATATCCCCACCCATAGGCAATTGCCACTGTTCCTTCACTGCCCAGGACGGGGCTGTGCTGGGGGCTGTGTAGGCGGGGCAACGGGCATGCCTGTTAGTTGCGCCACCCGTGCCTCGAGCTGGCGTAGGGGCTCAAGGACAGAGTCCCGAATCTCCCTACGCACCACAGTCTGGACGCTACGGAGGGTGAGAGGTGGATCTCCTCCAGCCACACTTGCAGAGGGGGGGGGCGAGCCCCATCCCCTGCAGCGCTTCCACCCGCAGGTGGCACAGGGCCACCGGAGGAGGGTCCGAACTCGGCACTAGTGCCAGGTGCACTCGCCAGCTGAGGTGGGAGAGGTGGGTCCGCTGGAACCCGCCTTCCCAGTCGTTCTATGTTTTGCATTATGTCATGACAGTTTGGGTTAGTGACATATAATACCATTCACAGTTAGTTGTAACAGCATGCATTAGTATTCCCATTAACCAAACACCCGGATATTCACACCATTGAACAGCGTGCATAACACATGCATAATTTGAACAGAAATACACAGTCCAACAACATGCAGGGTTAATTGATGGCAACAGGCCATCAGGTGTGGGTGTATGAACAGGGCAGATGCATCAACAGACATGCAAATATATATGACCCAACAGGACAAACGTCCAGGGGTGTTAATTGTGATTGCACATACCATTTTCACGTGGAATGGGTTATAGGTGGTTATAGGGTGGGGTAAATAAGGTAATATTAACACCTTCGAATACCAATACATATGCTGTACATTTCGAATAGCTACAGTTATATACACACTACTGTTCTAACTACAGTGTCCTATATGTTAACTACTTCACCTTGCTGATAGGACTGTTACTGCAACATCACTATACATTTTAGTGTTCTTCATACACATTCATATCAAGCTTTGTTCAGATACATCATCCTGCTACTTTTGCTTTATATACCTGTAGACAAGTGTGGATGTTTGGTATATCAGACAATCATCCTATCTGTGTATTTCAGGCTGGGAGCAACATATCCAGATTTTGGGATACACATTCCACATGCAGCAACACTTTGAACAGATTTTGCTGTTTGGTTCTGAGTCTCACATGCATTTAATTCTGTCTTGACTGCAGTATACTTTATTCAGGAGTTATTACTACTGTATTGCTGGATTCATGACACTCTCTCACACTCTCTCACTTGCTTTCATGTTACTATTCAGGATGGTACTTCTAGGCTTTATTGACATGTTTTTAACAGTAGTTATTACAATACTTTCCAGCAGTCTCACTTCTGTCATGTTTCAGTATTTCCACAGGGATATATTTCACACATGTGATTTCATCATCTTCTGCAGCTATACTTTACATCCTGCTGCAGGTTGTGTACTATTTTCTTACAGGCAGGGCATTTTTATTTCTGAATATATGTTGGACAGTTTCATGTTTAGTTTACACTTACAGGCTGGGAACTCTTGTAATCAAGCAATACTTGCATACACTTTCACACTGTTACTTGCAGATTCTATTCCTTACTGGCTACACTGCACTCTTTTGCTGACTGTCATACTTTTATATTTCTTTACAGTTACTGGTAGTGGATTACTGACCTGCCTGGTGGCGCAATCGCACCAGCCTATCGCCATAGGTTCGCAGAACGGACACCTGCAGCTGTAATATAAATGAAGTAATATTGGAATACACATCTCCATAATTTCAGCTAGTTTAACTTTTTACATACATAATTAATTGTTACTTACTCAGTGGTGGGGCATTGGGTGATTGCCGGGCCTCCTGGATCCAAAGGTTCAGTTGGTCCTGCTTGCGTCTCTTCAAGTCCGCATGGTGGTGACGGACCTGCTCACCTGTCCTTGGAATCCCTGTGGCACTGGTGAGTTCATGAGCCAACCGGTCCCACGCCTCAGCCCTGTACGCTCCCCAGAGGACCTGGCCCTGCATGAGTTGGGCCTCATGATTGTGGACTAGGAGCCAGGCCATGTACCTGGACTCCTCAACACCCCACCTCTGCGCTCAAAAGCGACTACCCTCTCCTACACCTGACATTCTGCCTGCAGGTCTGTTCTACAATCGTTTATGCTGTGTATTCCCGCCTATGGGGCTTATATAGTCCGTTTTTCCCCGCACATATCTGTGATTGGCCATTTTGGAATTCTATCAACTTCAGTAAACCTGCATTGTCATGCTCTAGTTTGTATTCATTCCTATATATTAGCTATTATTGCATTTCTAGGTACTGCTGTCATGGCTTAGTGGTTCTGTACCTTGACTATGGTGTATAGTATCCTGGGTTCGAACCTGGCCACTGCTTTTTATTTTTCATGACTGTCTAGACATGCTGAGGGGTGTGTCTGTGTAAAGGCAGTTTTGATACGGCTTGCTCAACGTTGCCCGTCGGTTAGCTTGTTTGCGCGGTGCACAGCTCCGCGCAAACGGGGTACGCTGCTTTAAGCCTCATTTGGCTATCGGCACGCATATTCCGCTCAGCTCAGTTAGGGGCACATATATTTAGCATGTTAAACCTATGCTCAGCTACGGGCACTCATTTTGCACCAGTTAAACCACTGCTCATTTACGGGCACATGCACTCACCCTGTTAAACTGTAGCTCAGCTATGGGCACATCTGGCATTTTTTGTTCTTTTGTTACCTCACATTTCTTCTATATAAATGGGCTATTTCATTACAATTTTCATATACTGCGGTTTTATGTGTACATATTTGTCAGGGACTTGTTTCCTGCTTATTTTGCAAAAAAAAAAATTGGTGTTGTGGGGGCTTGAACCATGAATGCCTGCTCTGCAGCCAATATCTCTACCACTACGCTATTGCTTCCTGGCTTATTTTGCATATTTAGTTCTTATATGCTTTCCCATTGACTGCTAACTGTAGCTGCGCTACGGGCACGCCCGCGCAAATGAGCGCACTCACAGTTAAACATCTTTACAATTTAAAAAAATATGATATGCTCATTTATATTTCTTTTATGTTTCATAGTCTGTAGGGGCATGTGTTGTGTTGTGTTTATTCACATTTCCGTGGACTCTGTTGTGGTTGTCTACTTTGGGCACTTTTACACTTCTGGGGGCGTGTCCGCTTGCAGGGCTCAGCCTACGGACACGTCCCCACATGTCTTACACGGACTGTGTTAGACTTAGGTCTGATTCAGCATGCTCTCATGAATATGCAGAGCATGCTGACATCACTCCGTTTAACTGCAGCCTCCGTGTATGAGTTATAACTCTTACATGGAGGCTTCGTGAATCCTGCCCCATGTGAAGCACACACAGACACACACACGCATGAGTAAGCAGGCACACAATCACGCGCGCGCACACACACACACACACACACACACACACACACACACACACACACGTGCACACACACAGACACACACACACACACACACACACACACACACACACACACACACACACACACACACATGCACAGATGCTTCATATTTTTATCTTCTTAAGATTTGTTCATTTAAAGATTTCAGTTGACATATGCATTCCATTCTCTAGAAGATATAATCTACATATCATATAGGTCTCCAGGATTATTTTTAATCGCTATAAGCCAAGCATTTTGAAATATTTCATGCAAGACCAAGTAGTCTTACACCTTCAATAATATAAAAATAGTTTGACTGCAATGCAAATGCACATGCTGGAGTCCCTAATGTCACACTTCCCCTTCTGCCACCCACCTCTATTTGGAGATCAAAAATGGTGAAATATGCAAATTGTCCTTCCAGTGTTGGTCCATGTAAGTCAGAGAACTGACTGTAAGTCACAACAAGTAGTAATGACACGCAGTATGTGTTGATGGGCTCTGCTGCTGTACTAAAGCAAGATTTGGCTGTGAAAGTCTAGGTGGGCAGGTCAAGGTGGAGAGATTTAGTTGCTGGTACAGTCATACCATTACCATTTTGGCTTAATAGCTGTCACTCACCCCTATCATGTCGGATAAATAAACCATCTTACTTTACATTGACATACCCACTGCACCCTGGCAACATTTAATAGCATGTTAAGTACCCAGTCATAAAGAATCTCTCATTTGCATAGGCTTACATGTTGGCCACCAGCTATTTCAGCATACTGCTTGGCACTATGCAATGGGCTTCTAATTATTGTATGGTTCTTCTGGGTTAGTGCATACACAGCACTGGAGGTGCATGGATAAATGTCTGTACTGGAGTAAACTACAAAGGGATGGATTCCTGATCATATACATGTAAACCAGAGACTGAACTATTAATAGTGGCGTTAGAGGGTTTATCAAGTCTGTGTGTGCATGTGTGTGCATCTGTGAGAGTGTGTGTCTGTGAGCATGTGTGCTTGTATGCATGCGTGGGTGTGAGTGCATGTGCACGTGTGTGGGTGTGTCTGCATATTTGTGTGTGTGTGTGTGTGTGTGTGTGTGTGTGTGTGTGTGTGTGTGTGAGCATGTGCACTCATGTGCATGTAGATGTGTGTGCATGTATGCACGTGTGTATGAGAGTGTGTGTCTATGAGCACGTGTGCTTGTGTACATGTGTGTGCATGTGCATGGGCGTGGGTATGTCTGCATGTGTGTGTAAAAAATGTAGCTGAGCACTGCAAGGATGTGAAGAGATATGTAATATTTATTTAGCTATGTATGTAAGTATGTGACTGTCTGTCTGTCTATATATCAATCTAGCTATTTATTAGTCAGATAAGTGAACTGGTCCAAAGACCCTTTTCTGCGGTGACTCAGGTCAAGAGACAAAATATTGTCATACATATACATAACAATCATTGTGCAATCTGTAGCAGACGTTTGCAATGTGGAACAAATATTCCAAATATATTATCAATATCTATCTACATATCTGTCTATGTATCTGTCTATTTATCTAACTAGCTAGTTAGCTATATACAGTTAAAGGATATTGTACATTGTTGTATACCATACAGCAGGAACACAATGGGACATGCTTAAAATGTAATACAATAATAAGAGGTCACAGTATTTAAAAGGAAAGCATTAACTTATACATACAGCAAAAATGTGTATCTTAAAAAAGCACTATTATTTACATAGGCAATAGTCCGTTATGGAATAATTAAATAATTAGTTTGCACAGACGCATGAAATTATAGATATAGTAAGAGACAGAAAATAAAATGAGATGCTGTGAAGATCCCAGGTAGCATAGAAGGATAGATGTCAAGAGACAGGATTTTTATGAAGCTGTAGTGTACATTGGTAGTGGTGCACAGAGTTGGCTGATCTAAATTTTAAATGGGCCGAGTAACACTACTTAAGAAGAGTTAAGCAAATGATAGGAGCCATTTTCTGCATATATAACCTTATTTACAAATGTAACCAAGACTGTAGTAAAGAGATAGCAACAGCTGAAAGGAAATAAATTTATGTATGGCAGAGTGAACTGCAGTGGCTTAGGATGTATAACTGTCTGTGTACTGAGGCATGGACAATGAGAAGGACAGTACTGAAAGGGCAAGGACGCCATTAATACAAATCTTTTAGAGGTACAGGACTACAACCGGGGGAGGGGGTCTTATGGAAATACTGCATGTTATTGAGGTGGCCTGGATAGGATGAGGTTTTGTCCTTTTTATACTGCTGCATACAATGAGGTGAAGCTGCTACTGGCTGGTGAATAACTGATAATTGCACAGACGTATATGCCATGGACTAAACTCTAAGGGGGGTATCATAGTCATTTGTATACTAGGGACTGGATGCAAAGTGGTGGGAGAGTTTAACTGAACTATGTGTCCTGTGAATAGGACTACTCAAGTAACAATGTACTACTGCGTGCTTATCCATCTTGTTATGCATTCATATGATTGCAGCTTCCCAGCATGCATGGAGAAGCCTCTTCTATGCCTTGTGGCCCAGTGACTATTTATGCTTATGGTGCTGTCCAGCAGTGTTCTTGGTGGAACTATGCCATTCCTTTTCTTTGTGATTAGTGATTCTTCATAATCTCCGAGTTTTATCATTATCATTAATCTGATTATCAGCTAAAACATTGTTTTGAATTCTGCAGTGATTGTTTAAAGTGTTATATGTGTTCTGCACCACCATAACTCTGACAATGGCACTAGAAATATCCCTAGGCATTGTGTAAAATTGTGTTTTGGTCAATTTGAATGGTTTTATTTACTTTATTCAAATAAAATCAGTACTAACAGCAAAAGATGTTATTTGAATAAGTTTTATCTACAGTTTACTTTTGGGTAATTAGATTCTAGTCTTAAGATTACTTTTGTTAATGCCTGGATCTAATACTGGTATCACATAATTTGACAATTGTCTGTGAATCTGTGAATGCAGTTTAACAATCATAGGAGTCAGATATTTTATCTTATTACTTAAGCATGTCAGGAAATTAAGATATGTTATATATTTTAATTCATGAAATACATCAATCTTTCTTCACTTGTTTGATACATTTGCTGTTACTCTTTTTTTTTCTTTCCTCTGTTTTTGTCTTTCATTTTACTTCTCTTTCTTTCTCCCTCTCTCAGCTATTGCATGAGATTAGCTTTCTAGTTCTGCCTGAAGCATAATACAAGTCGGTCATCTGCTATACCTTGTGGGATCATTTGTTACTGTAGCTGAGTGGCACAGTCCACTTGCATTGCATTGCCACTGGATCTAACAAAATGATTACATTCATTAGCATGTAAATTACCTTCTGGCTCCCTGTATTTTATTATACAATGCGTTCAGGTTTAAGCTCTTTTTGTTAGTTCCCCTTTTACTTCCATATCCCAGATGCATAATTGCAACCTGAAAGATTATCTATATACTGCAAGCATGGTTTACAGTTGCAGTAGTGTCAGAAACTCAAACATACTACTGATTCCAATTTCAATTCCACAGACAGCCCAAAAATATACATTTATTCCTTGGTTGAAAGACTAAAAACTGTTCAAGGGCAACTGAAATATCAATTGTTCTGCAGTGACTTTGCAAGGACTTTCAGTACTGATTTTAAGTAGGGTAAATGCAGTCATATCAAGGATATTATTCTGTTCGACATAAAATGAGAGTAAGACAGAAAAAAGGTAAATAAGTGAAGTATAGCTCTATACTCAAAGTTTCAATGCTGATTATATTAAGCCAACAACTATCCAACCTTAACAACGTTGTAATCCCCTTTCAGAAAACTTGACATGTTGATTTTTGTAGCCTGAATACAAGTACTCACATTCAGCATTGATTGAGTGTGTGGTTGTTGAGATAAAGGGAAACACGAATCAGTTCAAAACTCAGCACTTGTTGACTTGAATGGGAACATTCTTGTTTGTTTCTTAAAGGTTTTATATTTCAGCAGAGTTGACTTCAGTTTATTGTATATGTATATGTGTATATATATTTTTGTGTATGTATATGGCCCACTGCTTGGAAAGTGATGCTGAAAAACCTTTGACTGCAAAATAGTTAAAAAATTGTATGTATTTTTTTGCCACAAATTTTCCTTTCATCTGCAACTTTTTCAGATGACAAATGTGTAGTGATATATTTTTGGAGTAACAGTTTTAACTAGCAATTCTGGCACCTGTGTCCACCCCCATATCTGGCACCCCTTTAAGGACAAAAAAAAGCTCTTCTCTCTTAAACTTTAGCAAACTACTTGCTGCATGTAGCAAGCAGCTTCTGCAGTTTATGCCATCCATACACAGCACACTTTAGTGTGAATGTAATATTGGCATTCAGATCACAGCATTGAACTACTTCCGATTGCACCTGGGGCAGCTGCCCCCATTGCCCCACCCTAGGTATGCTTGTCATTTCCAAAATAAACCATTTTGTAAAATGTTTACATGCAGCTCACAAATAAATGAGTATCAGCTCTCAACTATATTTTACTCAAGATAAGCTTCGGAAATAGTAAATGAAAATAAGAAATCTGTATTTTATAGTAACTATGCTAAATGTACTGGAGGAAACAAGTGTCAGGTAGTTTCAGCTTTCACAGTTCTTCCTGGAAGCATTTCCGTTTTATTTATTTCATTTATGTAATATTAATAGTACGTCTGCTTTCATGATGGAATAAATAAAGCAGTTGTTAAAAGCAATTATTCAGTTGTGATCAGATCACCATAAAATGAAACTTCCACTGTTGGTTTATTTTGTCACAAATTAAAAGAAGTTCCAGTCAATTATATTGATTCATAGGTACTTACTAAATTAGTGATCTGTGAGGATCTTTGAAGCCCAGTCATGCATTTCCAAAAAGTTTTTTTTTTTAATTCCATGTGTACAAATAACTCAGAGCCTTTGACTTTTAGGTATCAATAACCCAGAATCGGGCAGACCTTTACATGTTATCCATATCCATAAGGGACAAAAAGCTAGGGCTGAACTTGTGGTTTCTCATTCATTCATCCAAATTATGCTTGAATAGATTAAGAGACATACTTTGCTGTATGTGGAGAGGAAGACAATTCCAGAGTAGTATTATATTCTGTGATACAGATCTACTACTCCAACGTGATCTATTTATGTTGCAGAACAGATTAAGGTCTCTTGAGTGAGTGTTTATGTCACTATTGGAATTGCAGATATTCAGTTGGTCTAAAAGGATAGAATCAATTAAGACTCTGTAAGAGAGGCAGGGATTGCCCCCCAGCAGCCTGTAAGATACCAATAAGAGGGTAGGGCTTTGAGACAATCATTGTAGCTTTTATGGTTTAAGCCCATGATTTTCTTGGTGAGAAAGTATTGTGGTTATTCAAGTTGTATCAAGTGCTTGGACAGGTACATACCAAAGTGTACATTATACACAATGATTGTCCTAATAAGCGATGAATACAGTAGAATGATCCATGTCCTTGGACATGCTTGCCATACCATTACTAATAAATTGCACAATGAAAAAGGACATAGTGATTGAAGGCTAGCTCATTTCCTACATAAGTTCAAAGGTCTGTAACTACTGGATCAATTTTCTGGGGTGTGTTGTTGATCTAATAGTACAGGGGACATCATACTCGCCGAAGGATACCATTATACATTTTTTGGCATTTAGTTTTTGGCCATGGTTTTGACAGCAGCTATTTGTTTGAGAAAAAGCCTTTTGGAGGAACTTGGTTTTCCCTGGAGAGTTTATGATAGCACCAAGTTTACAGTCATCTGGAAACTTGGTCAGCAATAATAATCCTTTCCATAGCTTTACAGATGAGGCTGGTCATGCTTATTGGTCTGTAATTAATGCGCCCATTGATGCCCCATCTTTGTGCAGTGGGATGACTGTTGCTGTCCTCCATTCATACAGCACAAAACCTATTGGAGGCTGATATTGAATAGCCTCTGTTTTGGATATGACAAGTCCTCTTTTAGGCTGGCCAGTAGGCATCCTGCTTTGTTATCTGGTCCCATAGACAGTGTTCTTGGCCTAAGATAGTGCTTTGGGGAGGTTGTGAATGCCAGTATGTGATAGCTTTCTAACATAGTTAGCTAAAACCGTTGAGCATGCCACCACTGAGAGATTGGCAGCAATCACTCAAATGTGCAGGGCATCACTTTAGTGTTACCCAGCCACCCTTATAATTATTTAAAGTTATCATAACATCAGTTTATATATTGTTAGATAGTAAGCTAAAGTAAGAAAAATAATAGCTACATTGTTATTGGTAAATACACAGCCCAGCAATCTACCAGGTATATGCCATTTTGTACAAGATATGCATGTACTCACAGCTTGCTCAAGAGCAATTTGCTCACTTTTTTCAATCAAGGCAGACACAGACATAAAGGAATGCAGCTACACACCACTGAAAAGGTAAGAGCATCTTTTTGCTAATGCATCCATTAGCTAATAGCAATAATGACCGTTTTCCACTGGTGCCAGCTTTAGCCTTTACACCATGTGAAGCTTTCATTTCAACCAAGGATATGACTGATCACTTAAGTGCCTTTTTTCTACAGAAGCTAAATACATTTTGTAGTTCAACTATTTGGCTTTCAAAGTAGATACTGGTTGTATTGGCAGTGATAGCATTATATTTTGGAGACCAGTTAATTTTCTTGAGGTTTGAATGTAGACTAGCTTCCATACCTATTGCAATTGAATGACTGATTACACATTATAGAAGCAGTGATTTGGCTTTAAAAGACCAATTAAATAGAACAGCCAATGGTCACTGATGTAATTTGTATGTGCTGAGAGGCCAATCCATCAATGTGGTATAGATGTGAGAATTAGATCAAAGGTGGATTACTGTCTTTCTGTTTTATTTGCCCTGATAGTGTTGTTTGTTAGTTGAGTAAAACACTGCATTTTAAGAAATGTATCTAAGTGGGAGCCACTAGGGCCAGTGACATTAATACTGAAATCAGCAAGAATAATGGTGTTCAAGGATGAGCACATCACTGACACAATGTGCTCTAGTAGATGTAAGCTGGACAGGGGAGTATATACAGTACTCTTAAATGGGTCGATGCTCACACATCAAAGAAAAACTTCATCAAACATCTGTTCCATGAACAGTAATCCCTGAACATCGCTTTCATTGAAAAGTGAAATCATGGTAAAAAAATCATGAAAAGGTAATAGTTGGCCAGCAACAAGGAAGTAACCCATGAAGGTGGGGGGTTGTGCCCCCCACACCCTCCTAACTATATACACCAACTCCGAGATCACACTATAGTGGGAAAAAGGGCAAATTTTAAAAGATTTTGTTTAGTTTACTTACAGTGTGATACTTCCTTCTTGTTGGCCAAGTATTACCTTTTGAATTTTTTTACAATGATTTCACTCTTTGATGAAGTGATGTTCACAGATTACTGTTCATGGAGTAGCCGTTCGATGAAGTTTTTCTGTGATGTGTGAACATAGACCCCTCTTAAATGATAGGTTTTCCTAGTTAGAAGTTTACCATTATCTAGACTGGATCATCCATTGTATATGCATAGAAATTACATAACTACAGGGGTTACCTACACAAGAACGACAGTGCAAAACACCGACACCCACATAGATGACACCACATGGTTGACAATCGAAACACCGACAACGTAATTACTGCACAAAAAAAGGAAAATAAAATTAACTTTTTTGTGCTAGCAGGGGGGCTACACCCACCTGCACCCCCCATTAGGGGCTCCACCCCCCCACCCCCCCGTAGCTTTAATATACCAACTCCGAGATCGCACTACAGTGCAGGAATAGAAATCTTTCCATTCCGCACTACAGAAACATACAGTTTCCCCATTGTTGGCATTTTGATTGTAGACCTTGTGGTGTCGATTATGTGGTTTCAGTCTTCTCAGCTGTCGTTCTTCTGTAGGGGACCCAAATACAGTAATACATGCATATAAATTAGAGTGCATTTCATCATGCTGTTACCTAATGCTGGTAAATATAATTAATAATAAAAATAGTAGAAATAAAAATAAAAGTGAAGACATTTCTTCTCTTTCTAAGGGGCCTAGTTCTAAGAGTAGGTTGTACTGATACACTATCATTCAATCCTGGGGCACAGTGTGTAAAAATCCATTTAAGTTCTGCCTGATAAGTCCTATTCATAATATCCCCCTTATTAATACTTTCATTTATTATCTCTAAAACCTGAAACCTAAAGGTATGCTCCACACCACTATTTATCATATGTTTCACTATCGCGCTGTAATTCATGCCCCTTCGTGTACAATATAAATGATCATGAATACGTTCACATTCACGTAGCCTCTATTTGTCTTGCCTACTTAAAATGAGCAGCACCCATTGCATAATGCCAGGTATACTAAGTTCTTAGAATTACAGTCAGCTGTGGGCAGGTGAAAGAACTTCTTACCACTACTAGGATGTATAAACAAACCAGATACATCAACATAAGTACAAAAAGAGCACGTGTTACATCTTCTCATTCCATATTCCTTTCTCACTTTACATATTTGGCTGGTTGCTTTGGGGTAACAGAGTCTCTGTTTTAATGATTTCTTGTTTTTGTACCCAAAAGACGGTCTATCACCCACAAATCTCTGTATCTGTTGGTCAGTACATAGTATTGACCAATGTTTGTGGATTATATCCTTGATTTTCTTATCATCACTGGAATAAGTTAAGCTAAAAAATATGGCATTTTGAGTGTTGTTCCTCCTCCTCTTTACCAATATGTCATTGTTGCTTTCGTGAGATGAAACATAAGGTTACCCACTTGTATTTCTGCAGTGCCTGACACTTTCATGGACATTCTCAGTCTCTCTCACATTATAACCCCTAGAAGTAAAATCAGTTTTCATTTTCTGAAGGCCTCTTTCAAAGTCTTCATTCCTATCATGTAGGCGACTCATTCGTAGCCCTTGGCCTTTCAGTGTATTTTTAGAAATATGTCGCAGGTGCATGCTCATACGATGTACATATGTTGGTCTATAACAATATTTCCTGTACATTTCAGTGTGAATGATGTTACCTTCACTCATATTCAATTTAATATCCAGAAACTCAATGGATGTGTCAGAAAACTTGTATGAGAACTTAAGGAAAGTGGTGCTGGAATTCAAATCAAGAACATGCTGTTCTAGTTCAAAGGTGGTACCCCCAATAAAAGAAGAGGTCATATACAAAGCAATGATAAAACAAAACATGCTTATTGTGGAGATCTAACTTGTCCATGACCTCTTCTTCCCATGCCACCATAACCAGGCTGGCATAGCTATTGGCACATGAAGTGCCCATAGCTATGCCTGAAACCTGTAAGTAATATTGATCATCAAATGTAAATACATTGAAGTCCAGCACCATTTCCATCAAAAGACATAGAAAGTCTATGTGACTAGCATCATATATCTGTCTCTTAAGAAGTACCTGCTTTACCATCTTAATCCCTTGAACATTGGGGATGCATGTGAAAAGTGAGGCCACATCCAAAGTTGCAAAATATCTGGGCCTGCATTCTCTTTCATTACTGGCAAACTCATAAAAATCATGCAAAATGTGTTTGCTGTCTATTAATACTGAATCACAAGTTGCAAGTATTGGCTTTAGCTGTTTGTCAAGATAAATAGATAATGGCTCAGTTACCCAATCTGCACCAGCCACAATGGGTTGGAATGGAGGGTTCAAAGAATTTTTATGAACTTTAGGTAATCCATTAAGACTTGGTATCTTAGGGTATTCTATGGTGTAATAAATAAGCATTTCCTTTGTAAGTAAATTATTCAAGAAAGAATCCCTCAATTATGTAATAATCTCACCTTGTATTCTCAGTGCTGTGTTATAGTCAATCACCTTGTATACATTCAAATCAGATAACATGTCTAACATGCTGTTAAAATGGTGGGTACAATTCATAACCACAATCAAACTGCCCTTATCAGCCAGATGGATGACAATATCATGTCTATGTTCCAGATTAGCCAGAACTTTCTGCTCTTCCTTAGACAGATTTACAAAACCCTTACATCTTCTGGAATTATTTAAGAGTGAATATATATCATCCTTGCACAGTTTAACAAACATATGCAGCATAGGATGCTGGGGAGGAACAAAACTACTCAGTTTCTTAAAACTAAAACCAGTATCATAGCAGTTGGAATCACCATACAAAAGTTTCAACATGATATTCCTAGTAAACACTCTCAGTTCAATTGTGTCTGATACATCCGCAGCTTGTGCGGGAATGAAGGATAAACCTCTATTTAAGACTTTCTGCTCAACACAAGTCAAAGTCACTGAAGAGATCAAGTTCAAGTCATCTGTTTCCACATATTCGTGATGGTATTCACAGTCCCTTCCTGTGTTTGTGTCCTCTGTTTGCTCCGTTGTTGAGAATCTGTCCCCTCTATGGAGCGTTTCTCATTCTGCCGAAAAGGGAGAGGTAAACTGGAAAAGAGCTGTTCAGTCGGCATGGGAGATTTATGAAGTGCTGATTGCACTAAAGGAACTCTTGGTTTCACTACCACTTCATATTCTGAATGAATCTCTTCCACAGGTGTACTATAAGCCGAACGCTGTGCTGTTTCAGTCAAAACTGCTTCAGTTGCCGGAGCGGGCGGGTCTACTGATGGTGTCATATGTGTCGTCGTCAGTAGAGGGCATGGTTTAAAAACCCCCGAGCCAACAGAATTAGATGTAGAAGTATGTACACTGTTTGAAACATTGTTTATTCTGCTGTTCAAAGGCCTTTCATGTTGCACCTTAGGCCATGTGAACACAAAGTTCTTAAAGAAATCATTAAGGTCTTGTGCAAGCTTCTTCTTTTTCTGCTGCAGAAGCTTGTGTTCATAGACAAAAACTTAGTCTATAATCTTACTTGACAATACATTAACAGAGTCTGCTGCATGTTTAGCGTACACTTCTTCTTATTGATGCTGTATGCCATTTGCTAATTCTTTTTCTATTGGCAAAAAATAGTCGATCAAGAGGTGCATATACGAAAAACTCATATCTATATTAATCTTCTGCCATTTAGCCAATAGTTGTAGATATTGTTAACCATATGTGGGCATTACAAGAACTCTAAGCCCACAAAGACTTATCTTATCTACACAAACTCTGAGATCACGCTATAGTGGGAAAAAGGGCAAATGTTGTTTAGTTTACTTACAGTGCGGTACTTCCTTCTTGTTGGCCAACTATTACCTTTTGAATTTTTTTACGATCATTTCACTTTTTCATGAAGTGATGTTCACAGATTACTGTTCATGGAGTAGCTGTTCGATGAAGTTTTTCTGTGATGTGTGGACATAAACCCCTCTTAGATGATTGGTTTTCCTAGTTGGAGGTTTACCATTATCTAGACTGGTTCATCCATTGTAGTAGTAGTGCTGTATTTAAAGATGTTTTCAACAGTAATTGATTTATATCTTGTGATTAGGAGTAGGGTACTTTCTCTTGGCCTGGTATGAATTTTGATATCTGCATGCATGCATGAGTTGATTTTCTTGAATGTAAGTTAAAGAGTATAAGTTATCTTTTTGATGTTAATCAGTTACAGCAAATATTTCAAAGTAGTTAGGGAATGACCATTCATCTAAATGTGTCCATTTATTGTTAATGCAGGTTATGTTCAATAAAGCCATTTAAATGTTTTCTGAGACATTGTAAGGTGGCAAGTCATTGTAGGGTGGCTGTACACTTGTGAGCATGGGGAGGCAGGCTTTTCTTTCTGGATGTTATGTGTTCATATTAATTTTATAATTAGTGGGTAGAACTTGATTAATTTAATTTATATTATTGTTATGATAGAATGTTAGTGTTGTAGAACAAAATGTTATTTGTATATTAAATATTGTATATTAATAATCTGGATTTTGAAAAAAAGTATGAGTAATTTGTGAGGTATAGAAAAGGAGATCCTATGCTAGTTTAAAACTATTTTTTATGTAGTCTAGTGGGAGGTTGAAATAATGGTTAGGGAGTTTACATCAGAGACACAAGGTGAAGGGTTTGATGCTTACATGGGGTAACTGGCTAAGCTTAAAATGGTCTGCATGGGCAGTTAGCCTAGTATAAACCTAAATGTAAGTTTTTTTTCCTTAAGGATGGTGGGGGGGATGTAAGAAAAAATATTTTTCTTGATACAACTGGTTAAGATAGTGGCAGTGCATAAATTGGTAAAAGAGTTGGGGGAGATTGAAGAGCACTTGAGAGTGGTTTGGAGAGTATACATTTAATGCCATGGGGTGGCTAGATAATGGGGTTCAAAGGCACAGAAAAAGTGAGTGTAGCGAGGTGAAGTAGAACAAGATACCTCAAAACCTCAAAGAAAATTTATGGAAATCTCTGCATTGAAGATTTGAACTTGTAAATAGATGTACTGTTTCTTTTCATAATCAGCTAGCACTGCTGCACTGCAGTTACTTTCAAAAATGTGATATAGAAGTATGACAATATAGCATAGCTCTTACTGGTGTGGTTGTGTTGTGCTAACTACTCTTCTATCTGTCTCTGTGTTGTAAGCTGTCTCGCCTCAAGTTGAAGTGAAAAGGACACCAAAATATTTTTGTACGCAAGAGTCCTTCCATAATTTGTGCTGTAATGCACAGTTTTTTAAAAGTTGTAACAGTGGCCGGAGTTTTGGCTGACAGAATGATTTGACCGCTACTATTTCAGACTTGTGATCCTTGACGTTTGTGGGGTATGTCCCTGTTAAACACATGCTATCTGAACATAAGCCAGTTACTGGTAAGAACATTGCTGGTTAAGTTGTATTTGGCAGCCTTCCCTTCTGGCACTGTCAGAATGTGAACAATTACAGGATGTTTGCATTTCTTAAAGAATTCCTGTGCTCACTGAATACAAATAAACAACAACAAAGCATTCACCAGCCAATATCATCATATGCACAGTATGTAACACTAAGGAAGACCGTTGCACCTTTTAAAGGCAGAAGTAAAAACTAACAGAGTAGTGTGAAAATGCAACAGCAGATGTGGCAATATACTTCTATTTCTTGTTAATGCGCCTTCTCAGGTTAACATGATGACTGTTGAAGACCTTCTACTAGCTACAGTACATCACACTGCTGGCCCTCAGATCAAAAGTTGCTGCCAACCTCTGATCACGGTCATTTAAATATGAGTTCCACATTATGTAGAGACAGAAATAATTTCCAACAAAAAAAAACACTAAACTTTTCCACTTCTACTTCTGATATTCAAAATCTTACTAAGAAAATAGCAAAACAACTCTTTTAAGCAAACTATTTAGGAGTCTTCTTAATTAAAATGCCTTTGTTTATTTAGTTCTTAAAAAACAAACAAAAAAAAACAGAACAATTACAGTTTCTGGTTCACAAGTCTGCTATACATTTCACATCTTATGTATAGTTGTTGTATTTCCCAGCAGAATGCAGTTACAAACTTTATATACATATTTATTCATTGCATTAGGGCATTTTTACAATAACATAAGGGGCAGGATTCACGAAGGCTTGCACGGAGTGTAAGAGACGTGCAACACTCCATGCAAGCCTCGCGATCCAGGAACAGCCCTAAACTCCGTGTAAGAGACCAGCTAAAACATCTCTTACACGGACTGGGCGTGGACATGCTAAATACCTCACTTGCATCCGAAAGGTATGCAAATGAGGTATATTAGCGATCCACGAAGCAGAAACCAGTCTGTGTAGGAGATGTTTTAGCTTCAGAAATGTACTCAGTTGACAACTGAGTACATTTCTGCAAAATCTACAACGGAGCGATGTCAGCTCCAAAAAAAGGTTGCATATGATTCAGGCAGCATGCCAATGGCCAAATATGTGGCCATTGGCAAGATAACCCGATGCAAAAATATTAAAAATATAATATTTTTTTTCAGCAATCGCCGATGTTTAAACCCAGCGCAGCCCCGCGCAAACGGGCTGCGCTGTATAAAACCATAAAAAAGAAGGTTATAAACCCACAAATGTGGGTTTCATGCAATACATGGAATGACAATGCAGGGACCAGCAGACCAAAACCAACATGGCCACCGTGTAGTGGTTGCTAAGGGGGAAGCTGAGTCTAAGACATGTAACTAAGCATTAGTAGGCAATCTCATGTAAATGAGGGTTTGGATACTGAATCTCACAGTCACATACCAAATGAGCACAGTCTGAGTAGTGTAAGAGATACAAAAGGGGGAGGAATAGAGTAGGAGATAGGTGACATCACAGGGGGGAATGGTAGAAAGAAATGCAGTTCATTGGAGGCCAGTGTAACATGACAGATGACAGGCACAGATCATGGAAAGAGGTGTGCCACTAGATAAGTCATGGAAAGTCAAGAAATGGAAGGTGTACACTGTTACCTACACCAAAGTTTCTTGCTGGCCGTGCATGCGCACGTGTGCGCGCCATGAAGCGTGAGTAGGACAGTGTGCGCGCGTGTAAGGCAGTGTGAGCATGTGGGAGCATGTTGGGAGATGTTTAACACTGTTTGCGCGGGTGTGCACGCGTGTAAGGCAGTCTGAGTATGTTGGAGGCTGTTGGCAGGCGTGTAACAGTGTTTGTGTGGGTGTACGCCTGTTTAAACCCAAATAAGTAGATTCTTAACCGTGTAAGCACGTGTGCGTGCATGTAAGCCACTGTGAGCGTGTTTCAGATAGTATGCAAGTTGCTCCCCCCTGAGGAAACAGAGAGGAAAAAGGAAGCAACAGAATTAATAGGAAGCTAGCAGGGATAACTGCTGAAGCTAGCAGGTGAAAACAATTAGAAGCAGGCAATTACACAGGCAGAATAGTAGCCCAGCCCAGCACTTAAAACTCTGCAAACAGTAGTGCAGGATGTTTCCATTAAGAGACACTGCAAGACAGGAGTAAGCTAATAGAAGTGAAAACTGAAAAAGCTTCACTCAGAGCAGAAATGTTAGGGGCTGCCATAGCTGTCATAATGAGACATAGGCGACTTGCTGAGGGTGGTGACAATGCAGATGGTGCCAGACAACCCACAGTGAGGAGGCGGAGAACAGTGTACACGCCCAGGGTCACCTACCACGGGCTACATGAGCTGGAGATAGTAGAGCTATAGAGTGGACAGAGAGCTCCTGCAGCAGATTGTTGAGCTGTGCAGGCCACGCCTCACACACAGAACCAACAGAGGGGAACCCATCCCAGTGGAAACCAAGGTATGTGTTGGCCTAAGAATACTAGCAACAGGTACCTTCCAGAGACCAACTGGCGATATGATGGGGATATCACAGGCATCAGCCTCCAGGGTACTACACCAGTTCCTGGATGCCATGTCAGCACATGTCGGTGATCATGTATATTTCCCCAATGCCCGTGAGGTATTGGCCAGCAATATGCGTCTCTTCCAGCAAATAGCGGAATACCCTGAGGTACTGGGTGCTATAGACTGCACGCACATACGCATCAAAGCACCAGCAGGTGAGCGGGGTAGGGCCTACATTAACCGCAAGGGCTTCCCCTCCATCAACTGCCAGGTCGTGTGTGATGCCCAGGGCATAATAATGAATGTGTGTGCTGGCTGCCCTGGGAGTTATCACGATTCCCACATCTGGCATTTGACGCAGCTGTACCAGACATTTGCCAATGGGGACATCCCACACGGACACCTAGTGGGGGATGCAGGTTATGCACTGGAGCCATGGCTGATGACACCCATCAGAAACGCACACACACCTGAACAGGAACGCCATAATGAGGCACACGCACAAACACGTAATGTGATAGAGCGTGTGTTTGGGCTGCTCAAGTCACGGTTCCGGTGTCTGGACACATCTGGTGGAGCCTTGCAGTACACACCAACTACATGTACCCAAATTGTCATGGTATGCGCTATGCTACATAATATGATCTTGCGAAAACAGCTGCAGCAGGACCAGCATAGGGCCGGGCCAAACAGCCCCCACCATTGCCAAGGCCATCACAGGCAGGCGTGACTCGGAGGAGGAACAACCTGAGCCTGCCCCAGTAGGCAGAAGGAGGCGTGCCCAGTATGCCCTGGCCTTGGCAAAGAGGCAACGCATAGCACATACACTGGCACAGTAGGAACCCTGGGAATGATACCCCTCTCTGACTCACTCATATAGTAACAGGGATGCCTAACATGACACAACCTGCTCTCAAACATGTACAGGGAGTGTAGTATGTGCATCCGACAGAGGCAGCCCTGCAGCACCACCTGAGGCATGATTGCCATGTGTTAAGCAATGTAACACCATCTAGTATATGCAAACATGAAGACCCTGCCTAACATCTCACCCTCACCAAGCATGATGCCACACTATGAAGACAAGAAGATCAAGTACAATAATTGGCTGAAGTAATGCAGTCAGTCAAAGGGGAGCCAATGTGTTACAGGCTGGGAAGATATGCGGAGTTTGACATGATGCACCACCTGCTAGGGGTGGCATGCACCTATCATGCCATGCCCCATGGATACTGGCAAAGGCTGTCAGTACCCACAACATGCCCTGAATAGGTAAGTCTCAAAACACAAACCCAACCTCATAGGTTCTACAAGGGATAGGAACCTAGATGTAATACTACCCCATGACAGATGTACAAACAGCAAGATGTGTGCAGTGTAAACGCACACAGTAAGGAGAATGTAGATACCAGTCCTGTAATAGAGAACTGGGCAAGGCTCACAGCAGCACCCTAACACTACCAGGTCACACCTCATACTGTGCTGTACAGCCGCAAAACATGGAACAAGCTACAAAAGGAGGGTGACTAGCAAGAAATGGCAAGGATAACCACACCCCATGTTGGTACCACAACAAGAAGCAGCATGGAATATCCATGGTCAAATACCAATGGCTAAAACTGCCTCGCAGTATATAGCCTGCTGCAGACCACTGTCCTAATACCAGGAACAGCACCTGGCCTATGTCGGAATACATGAATATATCAAGCCCCCCAAACCACATTATATTGCTCGACTGAAAATACCCAGACATAGCATTGTACTAGCACCAACACAGTAGGAGAAAATTACCCAGATTCCATAAACCAAAATGCCCAGGAACAATGTACTACCCCCACAAGAGGGGTAAGCATACTGGATGTGATAATCAGCAACATGTGTACTGGATGGCAAGATGAGAAGTGTACCCCTCACTGGTAAGACCAGACCATAGAGTAAGCACACTGGAAATACACACCCTGACCCCAGTCCCTGGCCAGAATACCACAGTGAAAAACATGTGTAAAGTATAGGTTGCAGCCCTCAAAACCGATGTTGAATCCACAAAAGGCCCTGTGCAAGTGCAGAATATGGGACACACCACAGAACATGTTATACAGGCATTCCATGAACACAGCCAGGAATGCTTGGAGTATGCAATCACAAATAACAACAACACACAATGCCATACACGCAGACATCTGGCATGCTGGGCTCCAGCCATTACCAAACCATGCAAGAGAATGAGGAAGATACCACATGATAGAGCAAACATAAAAGGGAAGTAATCACTGACCAGTAGTATGGCAACAACATATGTCCACACATACAATCCACTAAGTCCAGCCACAACAAGTATAACCTATGAATCCAGAGGCAATGTGACGCCAGTACCAAGTACACAGACAACCACAACACCCCGAATAAATACAAACATATGTGATAGATGCATCCATGTATCCAAAGCAGAGGTTGAGCTCCAACAAGCCAGTACTGTCAACACTAGTCAGGAGGAGAAGGTAACCACATACACCACGAACCCAGTCCCACATAGACCTACCACAACTGTAAACCAAACACATAAACACAGACAAATATTCCCGGAGGCCTTAATTACAAACACACCACACCAACAGACGCCTCCAAAGTAGATCACAAGCAACCACAACCTTCAAACATAGCACATGCAGCGAATAGTACGCAAAGCTGGTGTGCCAAACAGTCACAGGCCGAAGGAGAAACAAATGCCTGATACAGTCGTAATAGGTGTCTGTATAGGCAGAAACACAGCTGTCCCACTCACCAGACTGAACAAGGGAAAGGGTAGAGTAAGCTGCTTGTAGGTAGCCACAAAATGCCACTTAACACAAGTACGCAGGTCACCCCAAAGCAAGCAGAAATATGATGCACTCAATGTCCATGCTGGTGTGAATTACCTGAGATGTACCTCCCTGGTCAACAACAAATGAGACATGGATGGTCCCTCCGAGTATGTACCCCAGGGCGGATGACACTGGCTGTGTGCAGCATCCAACCCTCACCAAGAATGATGCCACAGTACAAACACAGAATGCTCATGTTTAACAGCTGGCACAGTTACAGCTGTCAGTCCAAGAGGGTGTAATGTGTGTCCGCTGGAGATGTCAAGCATGACAAGCCATGCTGCTGTTACAGGGGTGGCTGTCAGCTGTTACCCGTGTCGTCTGGATACTGGATAAGGCCTTTGATGCCTCCATAGAGCCGTAGGTAGGCAAGGCCAAAAGGCTACCCACCACCCTAGAAAACATAAGTGGTAGGAAACATAAGGGTAATGCTGACCAATGCCAGATGTGTAAACTGCAATATGCATGCCCCTGAGGCACTTCCCATTATGGAGAACATTGATGCCTGTCCAGTGACAGAAGCCTGCTGCAGGCCTAGTGATACCACACCAGCACTACTAGGTTATACCACATACCATGTGTTATGGCCCCAACACCTGCACCAAGACATCAAAGGAGGGAGTATCCATATGCAGCACAGACACCCATATAGCCAGGTAACTGACAATGCACAAAGCAGCGGACACCACCCATGTGCACATAACTGTAGTCAAAACTGCTGTACAGTCTGTAGCATGCGACAGACCACACTCTCACACACAAGAACCCCACCCAGACATCCGAAGACACTGGACAGTATGGATGTCCCACCAAATACCAGACAAGGTACACAAAGTACCACATAGGTGTCAAACCATTATGTATGCAAGGAGTCATCAGGGACCTAGGGACACAGGTCGACATTAATCTGTCATGTGACAGCCACAATGCCAATGTGGCTATGAAGACTGTTGATACTGGACACCGTATCATGAAAGGATTCACACCAACATCAACAGGGGTCACTGTGCGCTGTACTGTTCCCTTATCAGACCCATAATCTAGTACAATGACTCATATGGGATGTACCATACGTGACACCTGCAGCGGTTTGGAAGACCTCATAGTTACCCCACCAACAGGATAAAGGGTGCGAAATATATGTCATATGCTGCCTGGCTGTAGACACCCCAGCTGACTGCAGTCACACACTGCCTACACAGAGGCATTGTATGTCTGTTGTACCAGGCCATGTCCAACACAGGAGTAATGGACATGCTACACCACAGGAAATCAAAGCCATTGGAGCTGTGAGAGTCACAGATGTCAACCTCAACACATAATGAAATAAGATGTGCTGGAGGGACAGATACATAACCCATAGGCTCCCCACACCCAGAAACAGGATCCCAATCCATGGTAGGCAGAGCCCCTCACTGACACCCCTCAACAGGAATATTGCCAAGTGGATGGATGACCGTACATGTATACTGGGGTCCCCACTGTGTCACGACCAGACAGAGGCACAGTGAAGAACCTCATAAATGGCCATAATTGAACATAGCAAGGGGTGGCGAAAGACACACACACTCTAGCTAGGCTTACCAATGGCCTAGGGTGTCTAGCCTACTATGAACCCATGAACCTATGAAGATACAACACGTACAGGACACTAAGGATAATCACAAGGCTTACCCAACTGATGGTAGGAACCATGTTGGGCATCCACAGATATGCTCCGAATCACACAGATATTACAAACAACATACCAAACACACACACATATTGCTAACATACAACCTGTCAGGTGCAGTGCAAACACCCCCGAGTGCGAAATACCTATCCCAGCAGATGGTCCCCTGACATTGCAGATGCTGAGGTAACAGCCATCATCTGCAAAGCAGAACACACAGCAACAAAGGTATGTGATGGTGTCCTGTGCTGAGGCCAACATGGACCCCAAGAGTAATGGAATGCAAAATCACACTACTGGCCAATGTCAGCCTTACCACAGGGTATGTACCCAAAGAGCAGTGTACAACAACAGTGGTCCATCACAACAAAGGTGTTGCCTGAATGGATACTCCAAACTAACACCCCAGGATCCTGACAAGCTTGTTCTGCACAGCTATGGAAAGGATCAGTATGTACCGCAGACAGAAGGCTAATGTGGACCTACTGGACCCTACACACTGTGGCTGTTGTAACTGCAGAACCGGCCCCTAAACATGTCTGACCCATTTGAAGCAGTCATTAAGGTCATTGATGAGGGCTATGTGGTCCACACAGCGTAGCTGGACCGTGCACATGCTTCTAGACAATACCGTACGTGTTCAGTATGGATATGTTCACCAGCTTAAATATACACCCCTATGTCAGTAGAGGGGTTGCAAAGCAGACCAAGGACAGAACTGACATGGTCAGACATGCTGCATCCATGTCAGACTACAAAGCGGATATGAGTGGCATCCCACAAGGCCTGGTCTTGGCCCCCCCACCCCGTTCTGTATACATGTCCCATAGGTATAGGCCAACATGGAAGGACTGTGACTGAGCATGTATGCAGAGGAGTACAAACAGCCCACCGTATCCGACCCCCAGCTGACACAAGCAACCCACAAAGGGCCACCTACAAACAAACAACTGTAGCCATAGCCAAGTCAGCAAGCTAATCGCAGAACTGTGTATAGACAACCACTGTGGATATACAGTAAGTGCCCACAAATTACCACACAGGTGTTAACCCATGAGGCACCTAACATGTAATGTGAGACCTGGGTACAAAAGGTGATAAATAACCTGCACTGGACAAACATGTGTCTGTAGTGTTCGCAGAAACATGTACCATATACCCACCCAAACATGAAGGCTGGCAGATGTAGATAAGGGGAACTCACTCTGGCTCTGCAGCCATCCTCCATCAGCATCACAACTGACTACAATAGCCCCTGTGGGATATACCGCAGCAGACACCTCCAACAACTGTAAAGTCCACAACAGTACCCCACCAGGGGTAGCAAAGAGCCTGAACAGATGCCATGTGTTGCCTGAGTAAACAAACTGCAGCCCCACACACTGCCATCCTTCCCGGCTACAGGAAAGCTGTGCCTGATGTATGATGCCATGTCCAACCTGGAATGAATGAACATGTTGCACCTTGTACAATCTGAATGGCAGTGAGCTATGCACATGAGAGACCTGAACCCCAGCACTGACATACATAGGACAAGCTGTACAGAATGATCCATAACACAGAAGGCACCCCACACTGCAGTAAACTCCTGGTACAGGTCAGCCAGAGTGCCACATATCGACACCCCTCAAGAGGCATCCTGATGAGTGTATGGGAGATGGTAGGCTACCCTGGGTATCACTGTTATGTCAGAGGTAGACAGAGGCACAGTATACCAACCATGACATATGTAATGGCAAACTCCAGTTACAATGTGTGTCGAAGGACAAACACACCCTGTGACTACCATCAGAAATGGCCTACAGAACATCGCTAGTGTTTGCCAATGTCCACCCATGTTGTGGAATACACTAGCAATGTTGGACGAGCCTGGTGTAGGTAGTCCATATCTGAACATATTGCAACATGGTCATATGTGCACAACTGGCCCCTACACAGTCTGTCGTGCTCACTATGAAGATGTCAAGCAGTGATAGGACTAAAGCCCAGGATACTGTCCACTACAGTGAAATACCGAACCAGTACACTATCACGGTACTACAGTGTTAGGTCATTATGAAAGTATGTTGAGAACTGTCTGCAAAGTATCCCATGCAATTCCTGCAGGCACAGTATAATCCCTGTTGTGGCAGACACGAAGCAGTTGGCCAGTTAGTACACAACATGACACCCAGCACACAATCATAAGCGTGTGATAATGACGAAGGTCACACACACCCAAATATGTGTTGGACTTCAGAGTACAACATATGGAAAGCTCACACTGGGCATGCTCGCACACTTTGATAAATGAGGCATATGTCAGACAACATGCCATGGAAAGGCTGAACTGGGCATGCTCACACACTTAGGCCATATCTCCGTGTAGCAGTTGGCCACACATATCTGGTATTTATGCGTGTCAGTCCAGGAACCAACCACAACACAGCAATCAGCCCAGTGCACACAGTAAATGACCACAGAGACATAAGTGATATAGTGGATCGCCGTCATATGCAAACATCTGCCACAGATACACAAGTTGGTCATAGGAACAGGGAATGCTATGGCAATAAAGACCTGCAAACAGTAGAACAGCACAACAAATATTGTGCATCCGACAATTGAACATATGGGTGTAGAGGTCAATACTAGGCTTCTTGCCCCAGGGAATGGCAGCTCAGCCAGAGTGTGCTTGGCATCTGCATCCCCAGGATAGTAGGCTACCGTGCCACTGTAAAGTAGGTCACAGAAGGCGACATGTGAGGCTAGTGAGCTGTGCCTCTGTCAAGCAGGGGCACCGTGGAGGTCTCAGGGATTGAATGTGCTAAGCCACAGCCATGTTGTCGGTGTGTGCTGTGAGAGGGTTGCTGAGGATCTCTGACAGTAGGTGTCCGTCAATAACAGACTGGTGGAGCCCTATCTGCATTCTCTGGACGATTCCACTGTCAACACTGTGTTGTAATGAGTATGTGTGAATGAAGTGCCGTGCTGGAACCGTCCACAGATGTCCTCCCTCTGTGGGCTACAGCTCTGCAATGTATTAGGTCGCTCTGTCTGTTGAGCGGCGCATATATGGCCGGTGTACAGCTGACAGGTGTCTTGTTGTGGAGCAGTCATGGGTATATGTGGGATAGCATGACCAATGCAAACTGTACACATGCTCATAGGATGCAAGTGTCAAGGATTATGCTGAGTGGCCAGTATAGTCCTCCAGCATGGGTCCTCTGAAGTCATCCACCCCAGTCTACACAAGTGTAGAGTCTGCTTGTGCTAAACACAGTTTGTGTGCAGTGACAACCTTGCCTGGGGGTGGAGATGAGATATGGATGTCCAGGGAAAGGTGGACATGGGCAGATATCAACAATGGTGGTCTACCTCTGGTGTGGAACAGTGAGTACCCACGTTGCAGATGGACAGGTGCAATATGTATTCACCCATGTGGCTGTGGTGTGTGGTTCTGCCATAGCACATGGACCCACAAATTGTAGTGGCGGTAGGGTAAAGTGGTAGAGGCCTGAGTAGTTCTCACACACAATATGCCTGTACCTGATGTTAACAACTGGAATGGTGTATGTGAATACCTGCATATCCTGGCACTGTTCCCAGGAAGCTAAGTGTGTGTCCTGGATGTGGGTGTGGTGTTCTGGACTGGTTGTGTTGTGTGTTACAGGTCCTGTGGTCCCAAAGCATGGTATAGAACATAACCTGCCAGTGCGATGTGCATATCTGACCCTGGCGTAGGTGGCTGCAAATGCATATATATGCTATCCCCCACCTGACAGGTAGTACTACATCTACATACCTCTGTGGAAATAAAGATGTCAGCACCCTAGAAATACTACAGGTGCAGAACAGATGCCCAGTAATTCGGATAGTGCGCTCTGCTAATGCGTCTCCCTCAAGTGTCATAATATAGTTAGGTAGGGGTTCGAATCCTGCAAATGCTCAGTGTGTGTGTGTGTGGGTGAGTGGGGTTTGTGTGTGTGAAAGGCTGTGAGAGGGAAATGTCCCTTTTGGCAACTGGGAGAACACACTACAGGATGCACACTCCCCTTTCTAAACACAGATGATGTCAGCACCCTATAAGTACAGCAGGAGAAGGGAAGCCTCCCAGTAATGTGAATAGCGCTCTGCTAATGCATCCGTCTCAAGTGTCATAACATAGTTAGGTAGTGGTTTGAATCCTGCAAATGGCAAGTGTGTGTGTTTGGATGAGGGGGGTTATTGTGTGTGTGCAAATATGTATGAGGGAAATGTTCCTTTTGGCAACTGGGAGAACACACTACAGGATGCACATGCTCCTTTCTAAACACAGATGATGTCAGCACCCTATAAGTACAGCAGGAGAAGGGAAGCCTCCCAGTAATGCGAATAGCTCGCTCTGCTAATGCATCCGTCTCAAGTGTCATAACATAGTTAGGTAGTGGTTTGAATCCTGCAAATGGCAAGTGTGTGTGTTTGGATGAGGGGGTTATTGTGTGTGTGCAAATATGTATGAGGGAAATGTTCCTTTTGGCAACTGGGAGAACACACTACAGGATGCACACTCCCCTTTCTAAACACAGATGATGTCAGCACCCTATAAGTACAGCAGGAGAAGGAAAGCCTCCCAGTAATGCGAATAGCACGCTCTGCTAATGCATCCGTCTCAAGTGTCATAACATAGTTAGGTAGTGGTTTGAATCCTGCAAATGGCAAGTGTGTGTGTTTGGATGAGGGGGGTTATTGTGTGTGTGCAAATATGTATGAGGTATGTGCCCCTTTTGGCAACTGGGAGAGCACACTACAGGATGCACACTCCCCTTTCTAAACACTGATGATGTCAGCACCCTATAAGTACAGCAGGAGAAGAGAAGCCTCCCAGTAATGCGAATAGCGCACTCTGCTAATGTGTTTTCCCTGCGTATCGTAATGTAGTTAGGTAGGAGTTTGAAACCTGTAAATGACATGTGTGTGTGTTTGCATGTGGGGAGTTTGTGTGTGTGCATTTCCGTATGAAAAACATGTTAGTTTTGGCAATCAGGAGATCACACTACCTGATGCACATTACCCTTTCAAAATACTGATGTTGTCAGCACCCTATAAGTATAGCCAGAGAAGAGGAACTATCTAGTAAACCGAATAGTGCGCTTTGCTAATGTGTCCCTCTCACGTGTCATGACTTAGTTAGGTAGGGGAATGAATCCTGCAAATGGCAAGTGTGCATGTGTGTGGGGGTAGTAGGGTGTGTGTAAATGCAAGTGTGAGGAAACAGATCCTTATGGCAAATATTACAATACACCAGATGCTGCATACTCCCCCAGTAAACACAGGGGATGTCACCACACTATCAGCACAGCCAAACAGGGCTAGTTGGCTAGTAATGCCAATAGTGTGCTCTGCTACTGTGTCTATTACCATTGTCAGAGTACAGATAGGTATGTTTTGGTAACCCACAACTGTCACGTGTGGTTGTGTCACACAGTATGACCTTGTGTGGGTGTTTGTACATAACAATGCATGCCATTGCCTAAACCAGCAATGGCATTGCACACATGATGTATGTGTGTGACACATACACATAAATACCTGTGACCTGCAGTAGTTACCATGTCTGACACATGCTTCGTGTGGATAAATGGTATTAGCAATGTATACCAATATGACTGTGTCTTACTGTGCAGGGTCCACGTGGTATGTCCCTATACAGTGTGGGTGTCTATGGTGAAAGACCTACAGCAGGGGATACACATCTGGTCTGGGCCATATAGTGTACATGTAGTCGATGTACAGGTGCTGCATGTTCCCACCTGTTGTGGTAGTGGTAACATGTCATTCCACTGCAATTCGGTGACCACATGCTGTGAACTCTTCAACTAGAGTGTTGTAGCTACAGTAATGCTCACACACAATGTTTGGCTGGATGCAGTGCGGCCTTATAAACACAGTTCATGAGACTGTCATATTGCCGGTGTTGTTATGGAGGATAGGTGGTCTTCCTGTGTATGTGAGGGTTGTGTGTGCCAGGCTATGAACCAGATGGCAGTCCGACACACTGTCAGCTGCACATGAGTAGGCCCTGATGGTTTGTGCTGTGCCAACAACCTGGAGGTGTGTGTATCTGTGTTACCTTGGGATACAACCCCCCTATCCATGTGTGTTACATGTGTAGGGGACGACAGGCATGGTATGGGGCATAACCTGTCAGTGATGGGTAACACCTGTGAGCCATGAATCATGAATCTGGTACTGCACAGACATTGCAGTTCACCGTGCTGAGGGCAGTGTCTGGTGCATGCATCTTCCGGTGTACACTGCTGTTGTTGTGTAGCAGCACTGTTAGTGTCTAACCTGTGTGATACCCACGGAGGTCGCTATGTAAACCATGTCCTGCAGCATAAGGCAGTATGTGTGTACCAAGGAGCCTTGCCATTATACATCGGGCCATGGGTGTCACGTGCAAGATGACCCGTGCACATCATTGTGGCTTCCCTAGCATGTAAGCACACGTTGACAGCCAGTGGATACCCTATGAATGACAGTGGAGACTGAGCATAATGTAGACATACAACACCCTTCCCACATATAGTGGTAGAATACCTGGTGAGGGTATGTTGGCAACCAACATCAGGCTCATACTGGCCTGTGCCACATGCTGAGAGATCCATTCTATGTTCCCTATCATGTAGTCCAGGGAGGTATGTCTCAGGCAGCCACACTGGCATGGTCAATGAGTGAGTCATATCTGTCCATGCCTCTGACTGACCTGTATGCATGTGTGCTGTGGTGGACCATAGTGCCCCTGAGTCATATCACTGTGACCTTCACCAGATACAGCCTGTTGAGCGGGACCCCAGTGCAGCACACATGACAGGTACCTGACACGTCTGTAGCAGGTGTGTTGTGTAGCCCTACAGGCTGTGAGTGTGTGGCACAGGGGATGTGCGTGCCATGTGTGGCATGTGCTCTGTTCCGACGGAACATATGCCTGTGTGCCAGCTGCGGAGGTGTGTGATGCCCAGGCAGGCTGCTAGTCTGAGTCCCCACGTATGCCCCAGTGTGTTCAGCATGCTGTCAGTGTGTGTCAATGTCTGACTGGTATTGTCGTCACTGTAATATATTGTATTGATTTATTTATTTATCCTACATTTGTTGACTGGGATAGCCCAACTGGATGCATGTCCATTTCAGGGGAGGCCCGTGGAGACAAGCTACGAGGGTAGCAGATACAGCATTACATAATACTAGCATTACATAGTACAAACAGATTATTTACAGAGATTACATAAGTAAGCAAGTCAAACATGTTCCACAGGTTAATGTTAGACCTGAGCACAAGCCAGGATTAAATTAAAATTACACAGTAAAGTGGTTCACAGAAGTTACACATTCGAGTTAGCCAGGCTTGATACATTGACATAGCCAGTTAAGTGACAAATGTTGTTTGAGTCTACTGTTAAATGACCTAAGGTGGACAGTAGGGTAATATCAGCTGGAAGTGAGTTCCAGGATCTACTTACAGGGTTTGCAAAGAGAGAATCACCAGCTGTGTTATTAAACTTGCTAGTCTGAAGTAGTACTTTGTTAGAGGATCGAAGCGGTCTAGGATTGTTATAGGGGGTGATAATAATTGAAGTGCAGGAGTATTGTCTGGATTATAGAGGATTTTATAGGCCATAATCAGTTGGTTATACTGTATTAGGCTGGGTATTGCAAGCCAACCAAGCTGATTTAGATTGATGCAATGATGTGTCCTAAAAGGCGGGCCAGTGGCAAACCTGGCAATGTGGTTGTAGCAAATCGAGTGCTTGTTAAGGACAGTCTTGTTCATATTCGAGAGTAGAGGGATGCATACAGAAGGGTTGAAACAAGGTGTGAGCGAGCTATGGCACCTTTAGCTGGAGGGGCTAGGAAGGCTTTAATTCTGTAAAGTGACCCTAGTTTTCTATTGATGGCTTTGCTAATCTGGTTAACATGTATGTCACATATGAGATTATTGTCTATGATGACACCTAATAGTTTCGGAGATGGGTCAGGGAGATTATTGTGCCATCAGTTGATGTTATGGTAGCGGTGAAAGTGGTAGACCTACGTGTTGGTGGAATAACAGCAGTTTAGTTTGATTGGGATTTAGGATCAGGCGATGTTCAGAAAGCCAGTTTGCTATTGTATTAAAGGTGGTCTGGGTAGCTGACCATAACTCTACTGGAGATGTGGCTGAGCAGATCAGAGTAGAGTATACAGCATATTGGATACAGCTGACTTTTGGGATGACAGTATAGCGGTCGTTAATGAAGATGGAGGACAGCAAGGGCCCTAGTATAGAGCCTTGTGGTACTCTGAGGGTGTTAGGTAGAAGGTTAGAGGGTTTGTTCTGCCAGAGGCCAGCCTGCTGTCGACCATGCAGGTAGGATTGACACCATTGGAAGGCTCCAGTATCTAGACAGTCTTTGCAGGGTGTGGAGTACAAGTTGGTGATCAACCATATCGTATGCCTTTGAATTATCCAAAAAGAGGGCTGTGGATATATAATTATTGTTGCAAGTATGGCTTATGGTGTTAGTAAAGGCTAGGAGGCCTGGCGTAGTACTGTGATGAGGTCGTAAGCCATGCTGAGTGTCTGCCATAATGCGAGTTTGGATTAGGTGGTGCATGACTTGTCTATGATGAAAGTTTCCATAATCTCTGCAAGTGGAGAGAGTATAGCTATTGGCCTATAATTGGAGACTTCAGTAGAGCTGCCTCCTGTGTGAAGTGGGATTACATATGACATTTTCCAGATGGTGGGAAAGTTAGATTCTAACATGGTGCCTTTGATTAGCTTTGAGGCGGGGTAAGCTATAGCATCATCTGGTTTTGATAGGTACTCGGCAGGAGTTGATCAGCAGAAAGTGTAGTGGGTTTCACTGTTACAATCAAGGTGCGGAGAAGTGAAGTGGTGACTGGTTGGCAGCTGGGCGCAAGTAGTTTTCTAGGGGTGCTGCTTTCAGGACCAGGGAGCTAGGAGGTAGATGGCTAGCTAGGGCCTGAAATGTCTCAGTAAAGGACTGGTCAAAGCTATCAGGAACATCTTCAGGGGTATTATCAATAGTAGCAGCAGGGATTGGGGTTGACGTTTGTCCAGGGCGTAGTATATATGACATGCCACCTGACAGGGTATGGCATTACTGGGTTCAGAGAGACCAGTCCCCAGATTGGCTGTGTGGTGGCATCCCACACATGTGTTGTACGTTCCTGGCCAAGGGTGATGGCTGACTGCATACATGTGGCAGCTGTGACAATGACACATGACTCACATAAACCACGACTGGACCATAGAGGCGATTCACAGGTTACCTTTGCACATGCCACCCTAGTAGTGTGATTGCCATGGTGAGTACCAACACATAGGGCCAATGGGGAACAACATACTGAAGGTGTGTATGTGTGGGTGGACTGCCACTGTTTCATAGCACTGACATATATGACTGCACACGTGGGTAAATGCCAGGTAAGGTGTGTGCAATGTATCACAGGCAACGTACATGCGTACAGGACAGACAGTGACGTTCTGTCATGTGTAAAGTTGACATACATATGATACGCTATGCAGATGTCACTAGCAGTCTACAGAAGCACTGTAACTCTGCATTGCAGGTGTAAGCAGTGTTCCAGGGACCCCAAGCGAACATGCATGCAAACAAAGCTACAGTACACAGGGCTGGAAGTAGTGCATTATACAACAAAGAAGGGGTAACAATAACAGTAAGTAACAATGCAAATATGTAGGCACTATCAACATGTACCCAGGAATACGCAGCACAGATGCCCATGGTAGAACCGATATTATGTCATACTTATTTGTGATTTGGATTACATTGGTACTGCACACATATCTACATGCGTGAACATCCTCATGGCATAGTCGTTGTGGGCATCTTGACACCATTACTGTACATGTCCACCATTGCATATCACTACTTGCGTTAGCTTTCCCCTGTGCTACCCATGTATGCGGCTATCTGTTGACAACCTTACCACCGGCATGCAATTATGTGCAGCTGTTATACTTTGGTATGTACTATGGGTGCAGATAACAATTCAGGACATTCATACAGTTACTACAGCAGGCATGCTGGGGTAAACACACAGTCATAGCAGCACACTGTACTGTTACCAACATGATACTACTAATACACGTCTATGTAGTCACCCTGTGCATCAGCAATGATGTTGGAGATTGCAGGAGGTGGCACAGTGTCATCATATGCACAGGGTGTGGATTAGGTATGCCTGAGTCAGCCACTGATACCACCAATTGACATGTGTGTGTATGTGTGTTGGTGAGGGGCAGCAGTACAGGGTGGGGCAGTGTTGGTGCAGTGTGTGCGTGTATGTGGTTGCCCTAAGTGTTAACATTTCGCATGTGTGTATGCACGCACACAGTTCCACCTCATGGCTGCCATATACAGGGGTTTGTGGACAGCCACAGACTGCACCTGGCAGGCCATACAGATCAGTGTCTGTGTGCACGGACACGGTACCTGTGCCTGGCAGGGGTGCTACGGACCGTATCCAGTACAAAGCCGGACTGGGTACTGTCATCAGAAGCGGGGGGTGTTGACTGGACACATGTCCCTGTTGGGACTGTCCAGAGCCACGTGCACGTGGTCTCCTGGGGCGTTCCGATGACAGCACAGACCCAGCATTGCTGGGGCTGCTGCTGGCACTATGGGGGCGTGCGCGAGCCTGTTGTCATCCGCGCCGACTGCCAGCTGCTGCTGCTGCCGGCATACGGCCACGTCGACGCCGCAAACGCCCACCATTGCCCTGGCTCATGGACATCTGGTTGTGGAACTGCTGTAATATGTCCCCACAGCATCTGTCTATGACATCGGTGAAGTTACGGATAGCATCCGCAATGTCACGCATACTGTCTGTCATGGCTGTGCGACATGCTCTGAGCTCCCTCAGACCCTGTCTGGTGTACCTTTCCATACGTGACTGAGCCTGCATGACAGTCTGAAACATAGCTGAGGTTGACAGACCTCTTTGGGCACGTCGGCCAGAGGCAGTGCGCCCACGGATGCTCCCACGAGAACCCATGGGCAACTGTCTGTGTGGTACCATCGGAGGACCCTGCCCATGGCTGCTGTGTGGGGACGCATGTGCCACAGGTACCACATTACCCTGGTCTATGCCCGCTGTATCCTGTCCATCACCTAGGGACAATGGTGACAAAGGATGTACAGGCAGGATGACTGTGCGCAATGATGGGGTTGACAGCTGTGTACTGTCAATTGGCTGACCAATGGCAGACCCTGACACACCTTCCTGTACCATTACACAAATATCATCATTACCAGTAGCCGTGGCACAGGATTCAGGTTCCCTGCTGCAGGTCACCAGAGCAGCCCCAGAACCTGTGGGATGAAGACAGGAAACACAGTTTACAGTCTCCAGACATTGTTACCAGTGATGCACTTATACACACATGCACACATGCACACATGGACACATGCACACAGGCACACATGCACACATGCACACAGGCACACATGCACACATGCACACGTGGACACATGCACACGTGGACACATGCACACATGCACACATGGACACATGCACACATGGACACATGCACACGTGTTCACATGCACACATGCACACATGCACACATGGTCACGTGTACACATGCACACATGCACACGTGGACACAGGCACACATGCACACATGCACACATGCACACATGCACACGTGGACACAGGCACACATGCACAGATGCACATGTGGACACAGGCACACCTGCACACATGCACACATGGGCACAGGCACACCTGCACACATGCACACATGCACACCCTGCAGTATACACACAGAGCACTACTGAGTTACACTACTGTTACTAGCATTATCAGGACTATTATAGGTTATGTTAAACACACTCACCAGCATGGATGGCCTGTCTCGCTGTAACCCTGGAGGGACCTGCAGAAATGATGAGATTAATGTCAGTGGGCACATCTGTGCCATTGATATTGCATATGATACAGTGTACAGAACAGTCAGGTGTACATATGGCATATTACCTGCACGCTCCATGTCGTGCTGCTGTGTGGAACCAGCCTCCATCATAATGCAGGTGTACTGCTGTTGGTGTTCGGGGCTGGAGCCACAACACTTAGGAGTAGCCCCTCCAGTCTGGTGAGGGGGGGATGTGTGGCCACCCACCTCCTGTGGCGACCTGTTGCCTGTGGATATCTGATGCACGCTGTCGGACACTTCGGATTAAATCACTGCAGTGATGTCGTACCTGCTCATATGTCCTGTTATGCGTGCCAATATCATTTACCCTACGGACAAGGTCTTGCCACAGTGCGGCCCTCTCCTGCTGATTCTGACTGGTGCGGGAAAACAGGATGTCATACTCCGCACCAGGCTCTGGTGGATCTCCTCATCTTCCGCCACAGAGTAGGCGGGGTTACGCTGTCGCGCCATCTCCCTGGAAGAGAACACAGACAGGATATCAGCAGACCATGTCAGCAATATATGGCACACATACTATACATGATACTCATGTGTAGTGATATACTACTACTCCCATATGTTGCATGTGTGTGTGTCGTGGTGGATACACAGGTACATGGCCAGATATCAGTGCTCAGCCAACACCTGTGCAACAATACCTGCCACATTCCACACAACATAGTAGCATGCCCCATCGGTCAGCACACACTGACAGGTGCAATGCACAACCTCACTCTGGGGTTCATCCCAAGGTACTGTATGTGGGACACTGTCCAATACTGTGATGTGGACAGATGTTACTCGGCCTGGATATACATATCCCACCACCACCACCAGCACAGTAGACTACTTTGATATGTATGTGATTAGACAGTTATTCACTTGCTGGGACTGAGATGGTATCCATGCAGCACACTGGGCCAGTGGAAGCCACAAGCCACACTGCTGACCCCTTTGCAAATGCTTACCACGGACATGCCACGGATTGCATGACACTTGCACACACATGTCTAACCCAGACCCTATGCACAAAGGTTAGGCATCCTGTCCGGTGGACCCCAGACAGAGGCAGATTGTATAACAATAGCAGGAGGCTACTGCAGGACAGAGCACATTCACATTAAGGGTAGGCATCTGTGGTCAGCACTGGTACTACGCTACGGTCCGTCATAACAACAGCCACGGCCTACTCTGGGAGGAAAATGGACACAAACACTATGGATGACCACAAGGCCTTCTTCAGTTATGTTACACATATGGACCACATGCCTCAGATATGCTCTGTGTTAATCCACACCTACTTAACATTCACCAAACACACGGATATTGGCAACAATCCTGCAGACATGTTCGGTGCACATATCCCCCCTCCTTCTCCCCACCTTTGAAATATTTATCCCAGCTGGATGTAACCTCCCTATCATCTCACATGTCCAGGTGAGGGCCGCCCTCAGCAGAGGAGAACACACAGCATCACTGTGACCTCGTGGTCCCCCTGGATGTGTGCTACCGGCACTCTGAGAGGACATACCACCGCATGTAACACTGATAGTTTATCTTGGCCGTGCTACAGGATATGTACCTGGACAGTGGCATACAGCAACAGTGGTCCCACACCACTAAGGGGGCACCTCGACTGACCCTGGGAATTACCACATCATATGCATAACGGGCCTGGTCTGCTAAGCTATGGAATTATGCAGTATGGGATGCATATGCAGTGACATCAGGTACCTGCAGACACTTGTTCCCAGCCAGTGTGCCTTTGGGATGGGCTGATCCTGACTTTTGAGCCTGGCTGACATTTCAAAGCAGTCACTACAGCCATTGCTGGGCCAGCGCACAGACACATGCTGCCAGGATCCTGGCCTATGACTGATTGACATGTGATGTATGGTCATCCCCTTTTGGTGGAACTACGTACACACAACATATCACATGGACATACCTATGGATACAGACCTATGACACATTTGGAGGGTTCACAGTATGCACACTATTAACCTGCTACTTTGCATTACCTCTGTTTGTCGCAGCTGGTTGCGTTACCACAGCTTCTGCTTGCTGCTGCTACTGTCAGTGCTGACAGCTTCAGGTTACAGAGTCACAGTGTCTGGTTTTTTTTTTTTTGCTCTCTCTCTCTCTCTCTCTCACTTCTCGCTCTCCCTCTGTCTGCTTACAGACAATGCAATGAATGTATTGCATGTGGGGAGTGTTAGCACTGGATGCTTTTGTAGGTATCTGCATAGGTCCATGTGATGGCCTCTGCACCAATTGTAAGCCAGCATTTGCTAATTGCATACAGCCAGTTGTGTACTGATTGCAGTTCTCACTGTGATTTCAGGTCAGTGCTATAAAAGGGTATGTGGGATAGGCGTTGCCCTTTCAGATTGTGACGGCGGGGACCATGCTGGTATGCTGTGGACAGTGTTCTGTGACTGTAAAGGTTAGTATCTCTCTCATGCTTCAGGCTGTGTTGTATATTCACAATTCTCCATTCCTCTCTCATGTTCCCTGTAGCAAGTGTGTATGCACATTGACTCCTACAACTATATATAGATATATATATATATATATATATATATATATATATATATATATATATATATGTACATATGCATACATATATCTATGTACTTTAACTGACCTTATTATCTACAGGCTGCCAACTAGCATGGCTGTTTCTGTTCACACACTACTATTATGGAAATCCAGTAGTTTTGACATTTATTTTAAATGACATGCTTTGTGTACTACACATCCTATATTCCCTTTACATTCATCCCTACTATTACATGTTATATTTATTTTAGCACAATGTTTTTGTATAAGAGTCATGGCTTAGTGGTAGGTCGTACAGACTAGTGTTTCCAAGGTCCTGGGTTCGGGACTGACAGTGGGATTTTATTTTTCTTTTGAACTGAGTACAGGACCTGTCAATCACAGTGACTAAGGCACTTTTAAGCAGTTGTAACCGGGCTAGCGCTGGTTTGCGCGGAGCTCACGCATGCGCACTGGCGGTTAGCTCCGCGCACACCCGCTTACAACCGCTTAACGGTGCTTACTCTGGCGCACACCCGCGCTATTTTCTTTGAAAGAAAAGAAAATGGGGAGACAGGAAAGTGGTGAAAAAGGGGTCACAAAGAGGGTAAGACAGTAGGGAAACAAGCTTGGGATGTGCAGGAGGGATGTAGGTAAGGCCCATAGCTGCCCATTTCTTCATCAGCAACAGCTGTGCATATGTATGTAATTTGGTGTGACATTTGAAACCTTCCACCCCTGAGAGAGGTGTCAGGACAACAATAATACTTGTTGTACAGCCAATTGTAATTGATAGGTTCCATGTCCAGCAGACATGTGTGCGGAATGGGCAGCTATGTATGGGGCGTAATTTTTTGTGGGTACAGAGTGCCCTTTTTTTTTTTTTTCAGGTGAGAGTGGTATGTCAGGTGAAGGAAGTCGGTACAGCTGGGGAGGTAGGTTGGGTAGGTAAACAGACAAGACAAACAAGATGCATACAGGGGCGGTGTATGACACGTGTGCGGGGGTTACACAATTGGCGGGAACGGTGGTTTGGATATCCAGAGCCCATGAGCCCACAGATGGCAACAGTGGAACTGATATCCCCACCCATAGGCAGTTGCCACTGTTCCTTCACTGCCCAGGATGGGGCTGTGCTGGGGGCTGTGTAGGCGGGGCAACAGGCATGCCCGTTAGTTGCGCCACCCGTGCCTCGAGCTGGCGTAGGGGCTCAAGGACAGAGTCCCGAATCTCCCTCCGAACCACAGTCCGGACGCTACGGAGGGTGAGTGGTGGTTCTCCTGCGGCGACACATGCAGAGGCGAGCCCCATCCTGCAGCGCTTCCACCCGCAGGTGGCACAGGGCCTACGGAGGAGGGTCCGGACTCGGCACTAGTGCCAGGTGCACTCGCCAGCTGAGGTGGGAGAGGTGGGTCCGCTGGAACCCGCCTTCCCTGTCGTCCTATGTTTTGCATTATGTCATGACAGTTTGGGTTAGTGACATATAATACCATTCACAATTAGTTGTAACAGCATGCATTAGTATTCCCATTAACCAAACACCCAGATATTCACACCATTGAACAGCGTGCATAACACATGCATAATTTGAACAGAAATACACAGTCCAACAACATGCAGGGTTAATTGATGGCAACAGGCCATCAGGTGTGGATGTATGAACAGGGCAGATGCATCAACGGACATGCAAATATATATGACCCAACAGGACAAACGTCCAGGGGTGTTAATTGTGATTGCACATACCATTTTCACGTGGAATGGGTTATATGTGGTTATAGGGTGGGGTAAAGAAAGTAATATTAACACCTTGAATAACAATACATATGCTGTACATTTCTAATAGCTACAGTTATATACACACTACTGTTCTAACTACAGTTTCCTATATGATAACTATTTCACCTTGGTGATAGGACTGTTACTGCAACATCAATATACATTTTAGTGTTCTTCATACACATTCATATCTAGCTTTGTTCAGCTACATCATCTTGCTACATTTGCTTTATATAGCTGTAGACAAGTGTGGATGTTTGGTATATCAGACAATCATCCTATCTGCGTATTTCAGACTGAGAGCAACATATCCAGATTTTGGGATACACATTCCACATGCAGCAACACTTTGAACATATTTCGCTGTTTGGTTTTGAATCTCACATGCATTTCATTCTGTCTTGACTGCAGTATACTTTATTCAGGGGTTATTACTACTGTATTGCTGGATTCATGACACTTTCTCACACTCTCTCACTTGCTTTCATTTTACTATTCAGGATGGTACTTCTAGGCTTTATTGACATGTTTTAACAGTAGTTATTACAATCCTTTCCAGCAGTCTCACTTCTGTCATGTTTCAGTATTTCCACAGGGATATATTTCACACATGTGATTTCATCATCTTCTGCAGCTATACTTTTCAGCCTGCTGCAGGTTGTGTACTATTTTCTTACAGGCAGGGCATTTTTATTTCAGAATATATGTCGGACAGTTTCATGTTTAGGTTAAACTTACAGGCTGAAAACTCTTGTAATCAAGCAATACTTGCATACACTTTCACACTGTTACTTGCAGATTTTATTCCTTACTGACTACACTGCACTCTTTTGCTGACTGTCATACTTTTATATTTCTTTACAGTTACTGGTAGTGGATTACTGACCTGCCTGGTGGCGCAACCGCACCAGCCTATCGCCATAGGCTCTGCGGTTTGCAGAACGGACACCTGCAGCTGTAATATAAATGAAGTAATATTGGAATACACATCTCCATAATATCAGCTAGTTTAATTTTTACATACATAATTAAATGTTACTTACTCAGTAGTGGGGCGTTGGGTGTTTGCCGTCCTCCCGGATCCAAAGGTTCAGTTGGTCCTGCTTGCGTCTCTTCAGGTCCGCATGGTGGTGATGGACCTGCTCACCAGTCCTTGGAATCCCTGTGGCACTGGTGAGATCATGAGCCAACCGGTCCCACGCCTCAGCCCTGTATGCTCCCCAGAGGACCTGGCCCTGCATGAGTTGGGCCTCATGATTGTGGACTAGGAGCCAGGCCATGTACCTGGACTCCTCAACACCCCACCTCTGTGCTCGAAAGCGACTACCCTCTCCTACTCCTGACATTCTGCCTGCAGGTCTGTTCTACAATCGTTTATGCTGTGTATTCCGCCTATGGGGCTTATATAGTCCGTTTTCCCAACACATATCTGTGATTGGCCATTTTGGAATTGTATCAACTTCAGTAAACCTGCATTGTCATGCTGTAGTTTGTATTCATTCCTATATATTAGCTATTATTGCATTTCTAGGTACTGCTGTCATGGCTTAGTGGTTCTGTACCTTGACTATGGTGTATAGTATCCTGGGTTCGAACCTGGCCACTGCTTTTTATTTTTCATGACTGTCTAGACATGCTGAGGGGTGTGTCTGTGTAAAGGCAGTTTTGATACGGCTTGCTCAACGTTGCCCGTCGGTTAGCTTGTTTGCGGTGCGCAGCTCGCGCATAAGCGGGTATGCTGCTTTAAGCCTCATTTGGCTATCGGCACGCATATTACGCTCAGCTCAGTTAGGGGCACATAGATTTAGCGTGTTAAACCACTGCTCAGCTACGGGCACTCATTTTGCACCAGTTAAACCACTGCTCATCTACGGGCAGATGCACTCACCCTGTTAAACTGTAGCTCATCTATGGGCACATCTGGCATTTTTTATTCTTTTGTTACCTCACATTTCTTCAATATAAATGGGCTATTTCATTACATTTTACATAAGTTGTGGTTTTATGTCTACATATTTGTCAGGGACTTGTTTCCTGCTTATTTTGCAAAAAAAAAATTGGTGTTGTGGGGGCTCGAACCATGAATGCCTGCTCTGCAGCCAACATCTCTACCGCTACGCTATTGCTTCCTGGTTTATTTTGCATATTTAGTTCTTATATGCTTTCCCACTGACTGCTAACTGTAGCTGCGCTACGGGCACGCCCGCATAATGGCGCACTCACGGTTAAACATCTTTACAATTTAAAAAAAAACTTATAACATGTTCATTTATATTTATTTTATGTTCATAGTCTGTGGGGGCATGTGTTGTGTTCTGTTTATTCACATTTCCGTGGACTCTGTCGTGGGTGTTTCCTTTGGGTACTTTTCCTCTTCTGGGGGCGTGTCCGCTTACAGGGCTCGGCCTACGGACACGCCCCTACTGTCTTACACGGACCGTGTTGGCCTTCAGTGTGATTCAGCATGCTCTCATTAATATGCAGAGCATGCTGACATCACTCCGTTTAACTGCAGCCTCCATGTATGAGTTATAACTCTTACACAGAGGCTTCGTGAATCCTGCCCAAGGTCAATTCACAGTAAGTACAGGAGTATGTTGACCTTGCGTTTATCAATGAGAAATCATCATAGGTTCATAGATAGGTGCTAGGATAGCTGCCCTTTTGGGCCATTTCAAGCCTAGCCAATTTCTCTTCTAAAGGTGAGAATCAAACCCTGTACCATGGTCTGTGAGGTAAACACCTTCCCAGGGATTCATTTACAATCTTGTAGGTGCCTCACTAAGCCTACACAATGTAAGAGTGTTAGTGCAATGAGCTGGAGCGCTAATGGAATATGCACGGTGCTCATCACATCTACACGTTTACAAGCATATTTTTGTGCCCGACAGTACTGTTCATGGCCAAGGAAAGGTGCTTGCAAGCATGAGCACCAAATGTAAACAAAACGGCTTGTATATAGGCAATGCTCACATACGAGAAGGTGTTGTACACCAGATGTATTAAAGGCAAGTATAGGGAAAGAATACACAAGGAGGGGAAGTAAAATGAGGGAACTGTACACAAATTGTGTTATACTGCATAATTAATTAATGTTGAAGTGGAAATGTTTAAAGTGTACTAATATACCACAGGCAAATGTTACAAAGTGTGCAAGAAGCATTTCTGACATAAATCCTGCAATATTGATGCAATGATAATTAATGCCAGTGACAATTCTGCCCTTCAGTGTCTTCTTCAAGTGAAAGTGTGATACTGTGGAATCATTACTGAAGGTCAAGTGCTGGCAGTTTGTGTAATTGTTTGTAATTCTGCAGTTAAGCGCATAAATAAAAATGTTCATGCTAATAAAGGATGTGATAGGGACATAGAACTGCAGTGTAACAAAGGGGAGTGAAAATGTGATATACTTGTCCACATCAGTATGTATACACAATAATGAAAGGACTTTGCAGCTATAATGTCAGTTACACCAGAAATGGACATGGTTTTGCAAAGACATGAGCGTGGCATCAACAGGAAAGGGGTTCATCACCTACAAGCATGTAATAGACAAGCAAATGTTGTATAGTTATGTAAATGTTAAATGGCAATCTAATTACACACAATATAGATAAATGACAAATGGCGAGACAGATGGCATGTCATAGGTCAATTTTTTTTCAACTAGTGATTTAAAATATCTCTGCCATCATAATACTGCATATGCTCACATGGAATTACAGGGAACAGTAACATGACAGCAATTCAACAGCAGCAACACAATAGAAAGTGTTGTAACAGAAGGTCAATTACAGTTTCTGATTGTCTGGCAGCATGCCATACAGTAAGAAATGTGTATGAAATCCCTCATCTGTCCTTAAGCTGTATAGTGTGATGAAAACAACTGCAGTAATAAAGACATCTCTGGATGAAAACAAGCAATTCAGAGCATAATTATAGGTTCATAGGTTCATAGGTGTGTACTAGGCTAATGGCCCTGGGACCTTTTCAAGCCTAGCCCATAGAAGTGCCCTGGCATTGTGCTGCCCATCGTTAGTTCCCAGTGCCTCTATCAAGTAGAGCCACTGGAGTGATCCCGGGGTGAACTTTCTATTTTCCATCCACTCATCAAGATTTCTCTTGAAGAGGGCTAGTGAGGTGCTCTGCTTGACATGTATGGAAAGTCTATTCCAGAGCATGTGCAGTCTCTGGGTTATGAACCTGTCCCTCCAGCATGTTCTGTTGATTGTGGTAATGAGGTTGAGGTTTCTGGAGCATGTGGTATGGAGGGATTGGGATTTCTTTAGATGTAGCATTTCTAACAGATCTGGGTCAGACATGGCTTTGCAAGTCAAGCAGAGATCACCTCTTAGTAGACGATATGAGACAGAGAATAGCTGGAGTTTTTTGAGTCTGTCCATGTAGGATGTGTTTAAGGCCTAGGATCCTCTTCGTGAGGTACTTTTGTGGCCTCTCCAACTGTTGCAGATGTCTAGTGAGGTACATGCCAAATGGGGCATTATACTCTATGACTGGTCTAATGAGGGAATAGTAGATAGAAATGATGATCTCTTTCTTCCTGGATGCAAAACCCTTGGTAATGAGATGTGCCACACAGAAGGACTTTCTGACCACAGTGGCAATGTGGTGGTCGAAGGAGAGGTTGCTGTCAGCTTATGTCCCCAGAGCTCTTATAACGCCTTCAGTGTTCAGTGGGCTCCCATTGATGTGGTAATTAGTGGGAACTGAGTTTTTCCCAAAGGGGATGATGATGCATTTTTTGGCATTAAGCTTGAGGCCATGGTTTCAACACCAGTCATTGGTCTCATTGAGGCCTTTCTGTAGGATGTCTGCATCACTTGGGGAGTTAATAAAGGCTCCCAGCTTACAGTCATCTGCAAATATGGTCAGACAGAGTCCCTCTGTGTTGACCTGGACTTCTGAGAAGTAGATGCCAAACAGGAAAGGAGCCAGGACCGATCCCTGTGGGACTCCACTTGTGACTGATCAGCAGTCTGAATTGGAGTCTGCTACTTTCACACTGTGTTTCTGTCTGTGAGCCAATTTGCAACCCACCTAATGATATAGGGGTTAATGCCTAGTTTGGTGAGTTTATCAATAATTCTTGAGTGAGGAATGGTATCAAAGGCCTTGGCCAGATTGAGGTAGTCTGTATGAACTGCCTTACCTTCATCCACCACTCTAGTGACTGATTCAGAGAAGTCAATCAGGTCGAGCAGGCATGATCTACCTTTCACAAAACCAAATTGCATGGAATCTAGAGTTTGGAGATTCCCTATATCCTTGATAATTAGCTCCATGATGATGTGCTCCATAGCCTTACAAATCAGACTCATCATGCTAATGGGGCGATAATGTCCAGGGTCTGTAGTCGCTCCTCCTTTATGGAGAGGGATGACTGTAGCAGTGCGCCATTCTGTAGGGACAAAGCCTGAGGTGAGGCTGTGAGTGAACAGAGCACACAGATGTGGTGCCAGTTCCCTTTGTAATTCATGTGGAACACAGCCAGGGATATTGTCGGGTCTCATGGAAGCTGTATTCTTGGCTTTAGACAATGCAGCTTTAACCTGTGCCGCAGTAATACAGGGTGCCTGTCATTCTTCCTGTATTGAGTTTGGTCCTTTGGGGGTAGAGAGGGGTAAAGTAGGCACTGAATCTGTCGGCCAGTATGTTGGCAATATCTGTTGGCTCAGTATAGGAGGTACCATTGTGCAGTTACTCAGAGCAAATCTGGGTATTACCTTGGAGATTCTTGATATAACTAAAGAAGGCTTTGTGGTTTTTTTTAGTGTCTGCCGCAATTCTGCCTTCATAGCTGACTTTAGAGGTTTTGATGAGGGATCTCAACTTTTTGTTGAGGCTAATAAGGGAATTTTTCCAGTTGTGGGACTTCACCTTTTTCTGAAACAGTTTCTTCCTTCTGTTGTAGAGTTTATTAATGGCAGGAGACCACCAGACTGGCTTCCTTTTTTTGGAGGAGAGTGTCTTGGTTCTGTTGGGTATGGCTAGTTCCATGCACTTATGTACGTGTTCATACAGTGCATTGGTGTATGAGTCAGCAGTCATACATCTATTTTCTATTGGCATGGGTACTGTGAAGTTATCCACCTCTGTTTTTAGGAGTCCAAAGTCAGCTTTGGAGCAGTTTTTCATGGTGTATACCTTTGTGGGGGGTGTGGGTGAGATGTGGATTTCCATGGTGATTAGTTTGTGGTTGGAAATAACCAGGGAGGAATTGACTATTGGTGTAGAGCAACAGGTTCCCATGTTAGTAATAACCAGGTCAAGGATGTTGCTTCCTCTAGTGGGGGGTGAGAGTGAGCTGATCCAGTGCATTGGAATTGATGAATTCCAGGAAGTGTTGGGCCAGTGCATTGGTGCTTGAGTAGTTTTCCTAGTTGATGGAGGGGTAGTTGAAGTCTCCTAGTATGAGAGTGTTGGGTTGGACCTTGATAAATTCCAGGGTGCTTAGGAATGTGGAGTGAGAGTCTATGGTTGGGGACCTATAGCGGGCTATAACCTGGATCGCAGTCTTACCCAAAGTTAGTTGTCCCTGAAGTATCTCAGATGCATTATGTTGGACTACTAGTCTGGAGGTGTGCATATCCTTTATGAATATGGATACACCATGGCCTTTGGAGCTTCGGTCGATATTTCAGGGCTGAAAGGTGTGGAATGAGTTATAGCCCGGTAGTGCAGGGGTGCTTTCTGCCGCTTTAAACAGGTCTCTGTTACAGCACAAATGTCAATGTTCTCCATTTTGAGGAGTGCTTTGAGCTAGTGCACCTTTAGATTTAGACTTCTAGCATTGAGCAGCATGACCCTCAGATTGCATTTATTTATAGCTGTTACGGTGGTAATTTGGTCTTTCGAACACCACCTAAAAAGGCACTATAGGGGTGGCAAGAGCCTTAGCCAGTACCCGGGAACCCAGGGGAGACAGATGAGGGCCATCTCTGGCAAAGCATCAAGGTCTGTCAGTCTTGTCATCACATCAGAGAGATACTGGATCTCCTTAGAATGACACCAGATACTTAGCCAACTGTTGAAGTCAATCATTTTTTGTTTGTACTGCGGTATCATTCTGGGTGATGGTAGGATACTACTCAGGGCTAGTGTCAAATCTGCCTGGGCCACATAATCTGAGAGCCTCCATCACATCTCTTTTCATGTAGCCCAGGGAGGTGCATCTCAGGTCATTCACACCCACATGGACAATGACAGAGTCATAATTGTACTTGTTGTGGAGTGACCTGAGTGCGTGTGTTATGTGTCGGATTCTGGCACCTGATAGGCAGCTGACTGTTACCTTCTCCTTATTGAACCTAGTGTGTGGGACATCTGTGTGCCTCACTATTGAGTCACCTATGATTAGTGTATTGGGCAAGGTGTTTAGCCTTAGGTTGAGGGGCATACTGTGGAGGTGAGCTATGTGTCCTGTGGTTTGTACTGTGTTGTGGTGGTGGAGTGCATTTCTGTCTTGGAGGTCTCTGCTATTTGGGTAAATTTCTATTGAGTGCCTCCACGAAGGTGGGTGTGTGGTTTGTGTTTTTAATGTGAGAGCTGTGATAGTGGGTGTTCTGGAAGACTATGTGCTCCATGTGGTGTGGTGTAGGTGTTGACCTTATCCTCTTGACCAGCTAATCCAGTCTTGGCTGGAGAGTGCATAGCTTCCAATTTGATGATATAAGTGCATCTCTCATAAGTCTGAGTGTTGGGGGGTAAGAGGAGAGCATTGTCTGTGTATATGAGGCAGCTGGTACACTGCCTCAGAATGCCCAAGTGCACCAGGTTAATAGGAGAAAGCACAGGGAACTGCCCTTTAATCATGCCAGGAGGGGTGGTCATAACTACTAAGTACTGGAGCTATTTCCGTGAAGAACAATTAGTGTTGATGGATCTTAGGTGTGCTATAATAATTGCTACAAAAACCTGTTGAAGTGCAAAGTGATTAGGCTATTTGAAGTGCAAGAGAGAAAGAACTAGCAAGATCTAAGGGAAAAACTGAAGAGCAGACTTTCTACCACCAGTAATACTTTACCTCAGCTTGGCGCCACTGAGCGGAGCTTAAACAAGTGCAAATCCGTGCAAACGTGGGCTTTTAAACCAGAAAGTTGAAAGAGATGGAAAAACTGCCCAAAAGTTCAACAAACTACAGTTTCTGGGCCAGGAACCACTCCTGTTGTGATGCATAGGCTACCTAGTACTTACCACTCCCACTGATAAGCTAGAAGGCTTCCCTCCAACACAGAAAGGCTTGGGGAGCTCAGAAGCTTACAAACAGTCCTGGATATAGAAAATTTTATATCAGGACTAGAAAAATTACAGGAAAGGTGGGAAACAAGTGCAAACATGGGCTTTTAATCCAGAAAGTTGAGGGGGATGGAAACACTGCCCAAATGACCACTAAACTACAATTTCTGAGTCAGAAACCGCACCTCTTGTGATAGATAGGCTACCTAGTGCTTACCACTCCCACTGATAAGCTAGAAGGCTTCCCTCCAAGACAGAAAGGCTTGGGGGGGGGGCTCAGAAGCTTACAAACAGTCCTGGATGCAGCAAATCTGTATCTGGACTAGACTAGTTACAGGAAAGGTGGGAAACAAGCTTAGAACTTTTTTTTAAATCTTGTGAATCTGTAATGCATGTGAGTAATTAATGACATAAGAAACAATTACATCATGTAATTTTCAAACACATACCAGAACAGATATCAGAGAGATGCATAACCATCATGGTCACCACAGAAGAACACATATCTCTCTTGTCATGAAGAACACCCTTGAAGGGCTTACAGCGCTTTCCTAACATAAACTATATATGGTTGACCTACCTTGAAAGACAAGGCCTGAAACAGGTGACCCTCTGAGTCTGTCATAACTATTGCCTGTGTGTAAGCTACTGTTGTCAGACATACTTTCTGAGAGACAGATATTACTGTATTGAAACCCCTGCCTATTATATAAGGATCTCTCCAGAGCTCTGTACTGACTGCATGTGCCACATCAGATAGCAATGTAGGCTGTCACAAATAATGGAATTGAATGCATGCATTAAGAAAGGAGTTACGGATATAATGAACAATTGGATTTAGTAAGACTGCTTGGAAGAAACTACACGTTACTATTAGCACAGCAGTGAGCATTATAATACCAATGCTGCTCTGACAAGGAAGCTGTTTCCATCATGTAGGATACACACTATTCCAAAACTGAACCATAATCTATCTGTGTAGGTATGTTATACAAGCCAGTATGCAATGCACATGCTACAGGAGCACTCAGAGCACATCATGCCCTGAATAACCATTTCACTGCTATGAAGTTACAACTTGTAATGATATATCATTTTCCATCATAAAATGGATAACAATGACTAGATACAATGATGTTTATGTAATATTGGTACATTCATATAATGTTGGCCCATTCAGGAATCGGTCAGCAAGCTATGTGACTCTATTGACTAAAGATATGTTAATAAACAACAATCTCCACAGTAGAACTCTCAACACTATTGTGAGACTCAACCTATGCTAACTCATTACATCAGATGTATGTGTAGTAAACAATCTCTGAGATAAAAGGGATGGTGGAACGCTCTGTCACTGTAAATGGACACATTGTAACAGTGGTGGATGCCATTCATACATTACAGTATAAGGCCCAACATTACTAACAGGCAATGAATGTGGATGATGACCACATGAGCATTTGACAACAGAAAATACATGATATTGTACAGGATGAGTGCGCCATGGTAGAATTGTTGCTACAATTGTGAGATATGTTGTTATGTGAAGGCATCACATCATGTTATTGCAGTAAGGAATATGTGTGCCTATAATTGTTGTACTAAGTCAACAACGTACAGCATATCATCTCATTCCCTCATGCCAGAGAATAACACTTCCTACATACGTTATGTAAGGACATTGTAATCACATGTCATAATTACTCTGAATAAAAGTATTTCTCTGTGGCAAATTATTATAGCTTTTTGTAAGGGGGATCAATATCTATACGTGTACACAGCAAGTGTGTTTGACAACAGTGTTAGCAACATGGACAGTCACAATAAGATTGACACAACATAGTCTGAGCAGTAATGGCTGGATTTGAACTAACCACCCAAGATCACAAGATAAAGATTAGTGCCTGAATAGCAAGCACCACATGACATGTTAAGGTACACTTGGGAGAGTACAGAGTTAAATGGATGACATCACCACTGTTTATTAGCTGGATGTTTATGATAAAAAGTGGTTGAACATCACAACACTGTACAGCTACACATCATATATGTCTGAAGAATAGTATACACAGTATGAGGGTGAAAGACCCACTTACAGCTGGTCTCAAACATCCTATATATGTAGTTCCACAAAGTACAGTATCAAAGTCATGCAGCGCAGAAGAATTCACACTCTATGTCAGACACTGTAGGTATGGTAGTGTAATGTAAATATTGTGTGGCCAAAAAGTTATTTTCCTTGTGGATGCTAGAATTTGCTAGTGTCACAGAGTGCCACTGTAAACGTCATAATTTGACATGTACAAAAAGGTAGTTGTGAGATGGCCAGTGTTATATGACTGTAATCACAGTCACACTATTTTAGCAATGATGGACTCGAGCCACATACCTATCTACTTCCACCATCTATACAGCAAATGATTAGCATCCAGCGCCACAGGAGAATACTGAGTACAGAGTGAAGGGATGACATCAACAGTGTGTTCCCAAGGAGATGTGTCTGGTAAAACTAGCTTTACAGCCATCTGGGGTTGTAAAGTGTTACAACTGCAAATGTGTGTAAAACAATCCTGAATTCACTTGTAGTCACACATGTGGAAGTTAGGCATTGATATATTCCAACCTCCTACATATCTATTTACATATTCTAGAGAACAGTGTAAGACATGCAAATGCTACAGTGGACGTCTGGCATTTAAATAGCTACATTTTACTTGTGTAAGAATAACCTCATCAGTGTGTTGCACCAGGGGTGTAGAAAGTGAATATAATTTTAAAATTGTGTGTCTTATTACTGCCCTACAAAATACCTGTCATTTGAAAAATGGGAACATTCCCCCATGTAACAAATGTTTGCATCACTTTCTCACTAAAAACATTCAATAGATATTTTTTCTGTCTCTGAGACTGTTATTGGAAGCATTCATTTTGACAGTTGTGGACCGAGTATGACATAAAAAAGACATGTTTTCTTTAAGTAATGCCTAGAAAATTGTACTCAGTACACCAAATCACCGAGAATGAGTATGATTATTTAAGACTAATTAATCCCTGAACTTCTACCACATTTGGGATCCCCAAAATACACAAGATTGTGATCTATATTAGTTTGTCAAAATGTATTTTTAGCGACCACTTCTTCATTGACCCATATTCAGAAAAAATCACTTCTGCAATTCACTGAATTTTCCAAGGGCAATGAAACAATTGCCCTGCAGCACAAAGGACCCAAAACTAACTAAATAAAACCCACGCAAGTGAGGGACTTTACCACCCACACCCCACCAACTATATATACCAACTCCAAGATTGCATTACAGTGGGGAAAAGGGCAAAGTTGTGTAGTTGGCCAACACTTCATTGTCCTTGGAAAATTCAGCGAATCGCGTAAGTGATTTTTGCTAAATATGGGTCAATGAAGAGGTGTTCCCTGAAAATAAATTTCAGTGAACTAATATAGACCCACAAGAATGTGGATCCACCCTTGCATCATATTGTGGACATCAAATTATCCAAAACCTTTACCATGGTAATATTTGTAGATTTTAAACTTAAGGGCATGGTTAGCAGTATACATTATTTATACAAGGATTTGTGGGATGTTTTTTAACAAGGATTTCTGACACACTGCATTATGACAATATTGTTTTTGTTACTATAGGCATTAAAGATTTATTTTCAGTTATTCCCCATACAGTAGGGGTTGAGTGGTTTTATGACTTTTGTGTGAAAATAGTGAATTGGATCACAATGCCATCAAGCTTTTGAGGCAAATGGTAGAATTTATTTTGAAACGTAACTTTATTTTCTTTGAAGGGTCATTTTTAGACAACAGACAGGGGTGGCAATGAACACAGCCTGCATTCCTATTTTCAACAACTTAGTTATGGCATATTGGGAACACAAATTTGTGTTTAGTTCTAAATTTAGTAACACGTCTTTGTCACTTTATGGCCAATTTTTAGATTATATAGTTTTTTTTTGTGTTGACAGTTTAGATAAGCCTAATGAATTTTTGGTATATATCAGTTCTTCCACAGAATTTTTGAGATTTACTATGGAGCATTCATTGGATACCATAAATTATTTGGATTTAGCAAGAAAAACAGAGAAGTTAACTGATCTGAATTGAATATTTACAGGAAGCCGATGTACTCTAATTCCTTGTTGCATTATACAAGCTGGCACCCTGTTATCCAAAAAGGGGCCCTTGTTAAATGTCAGATGGTAAGGTTGGCAAGAATGGTTTCCCAGGATGGTATGTTCTTAAATGAATGTGTTAAATTAAAAGTGATGATTGATGAAAGAGGGTATCTGTCTCATTTTACTAGACCTATAATGGAGAAGGTTAAGGTGAAGTAACAACAGTAGATCTTTTACCCTTTTTTGGGGAAGCGAGACCACATATTTAGCAACAAATATAAGCAGGATAGTGGATCTAAATACAACAGTACCATGATTCTTACATATAACCTGGATTTCTGGGACACAAGGCAGGTGGTTGAGAAGAACTGGGACACTTTTAAAGCCAATGGGGAGCAATTTCATATGCTTGGTTCCCTCTGAAATTCATGCATAGGAAGGATATTTGTTTTAAGAACATGATTTAGACAGTTAAGACAATTGACAGCACACCAGGTATGAGGAAATGTGGATAGTGTAAGCTCTGCAGTTTTATATTGTAGTGACTGTCCTTCTGTATAGAAGGTTTTGGAAAGGTAGAAGTTAACGCAGCATTACCATTGCTCCAGTGCAATGCCAAAATTGCCTCAGTATTTATAGAGGAAAAACTGAAAAAAAGCATTAGAATTAAGAATATATCAACACCTATGTTATATTAAAAGAACAGATTATACCAATGGACTTTTAAACACATTAGGTCAATAAGGTGACATAGTTTTAAATATTATAGTATAGACAGTGTAAACAGGGATGCAAGAGGAGGTCCCTGAAAAGACTGTTTGGAACAAAAGGAGCTAAGATGGAAATTAAAAAAACAACTCAACTAATAACTGGGGCCTTAATAACATGGTTGTAAAATCTGAATGGTCAAAAGCAGGTGCATTGAAGGTTAAGCATACGTCATTGACTGCACAGAGTATGTAAGCACTGTGATCAAAAAGTTATGTGGTCAAGGAAACAAGTCCTTATATGGACTTATGTCCAATTTTCTCTTTCTACCTAGCAGTAAGTATTCAGGTGTGTCTTAATGTTTACGGGGAACTACCTGATTGGTATATGCAAATCCTTTATTGTCTATTGGTGCACCTAGTCTACTTAGTATCAGTATTATCTAAGCGTATATAAGCTCACAGTTTCTTTTGTTTGGGGAGACTCTCTATACTGACTTTGGGTCTCCCACAAGTGTGTTAATAAAAGTGTCTATGAAAGAGAGAACTTGTGCTGCGTGTTCTTTAATTTGTGATTAACTATTTGAATAGTAACTGTATTATCAGTTGATATATCTTAACAGTTGGCACCTCGACTCAGATCAGAAATCCGGGGATGGGCTCGAGCAGACAGCTGATGTCTCATTAATGGGCCCACAGGCAGTTTTCTGCCTTTCGGGATCTCAGCCATTTGCAAGTGCCTGATTTGCATTATACGTTTTCCTTTTTTTCTTTCTTTCATGGAACTTTCAATAGGTAGGTGGTATGATTCATTACTGAATGAGTGAGGGTTAAAAGATAATCTTCTGGTGACATACGTGTGAGTGTGGGTTACCGACTGTAGTTTGGTGTCAAAAAAAAAAAAAAAAAGAACAACAAACAGAGTTTTTTCTTTTAACATGGAATTGAGTGCGGGTAAAGAATTACAGCCAGATTCCGGCTGGCTACATGTTTTACAAAGTTTCAAGAGAAAGCTGTTTGTATCTGAATCATTGGGTTACTCTCACCAAGAATGATGGGAAGTTATGCTTCTCAGCTAATGGCAGTTTTGACAAAGATGTGCTGGCTAATTTACAAAAGAAACTAAAAGAAAAAGGGAAAAGGGTACCACCAGGATGCTGGGCAGCTTTTAATGATTGGCAAGCGGAATCAAAGGATAGGGAAAATGACTCCATAGTAAGAAGGTTACAATTTAATCAAGACAAATTAAAAGGGCAATTAAAGGCATTGAATCATACAGCATATAACATGGGAATAGTAAAAGGAAAACCCTTAGAGACCCCACCATACAAAGGGTTGTACCCCACAGTGGGCTTAAGTCATTTAAATATAGGCTCAACTGAATCCTCTGAGGAAGAATACGTTTTTACTCTTCTCCAACCAACTGCGCCACCTGCTTATGAGATAGTGGGCCAGGCACAGGTGCATGATCCACCACCTCAACAGCAGATGCAACAATTTGCCATACTCCAGCTTGTCCGGCAACCTACCACTGATACTGTTCACCAACCACAGCTGCTGCAAGGTGTGGATCAGCTAGCACCTACAGTAAGTGATCCCCAAGTTACGTCTACCTCTAATGGTGCAGCTACTCAAAGCACAGACCAGCTTGACCCCAGAATCCACACCTTATACTTGCCCAACAGTGCACACTAGATCTAGGGATCTGAATTTAATGTTTTTTAATTTTTTTAAGGGCAAAAAAAAAGTGGGGCTCAAAATCCACACGGAAACTACTAGGACACTTCCCAGTTCTCATTGATACCAGAAAAGGATATTTAAGATCAGATAAATTCAATCCTGACTCTGATCAGGACACCTCCTTCTCATCTTTATTCGAGGAGGGTGATGAAAAAGGGTATTGCCCCTTATGAGAAGTCCCAAACCCTGCACATGGTAGAGACAAAACTGCTCCTTCTACCATAACTGTCACCAGTGCATGGTCGGCAGTAGATTTTTAGGCGATCGTAAAGTCGCTTCTGCCCATACAGTTTAACCCAGCAAAATTCCAATTAATTTTGGCTGGTTATGTTAGCCTTCAAAACCCCACTGTTAGCCTTCAAAACCTCACTATTGAATAATTAAGGCCGGTATTGCAATATGCTGTTCCAGCTGACCTCTTAAAATGAATACGGGACCATGCAAACATCACAAATCCCATTCTGCAGCACGGCACAACGGGAAATGATGACTTTGATTTGGTCAGGAGCTGTATACTGGATGCCATTATGGTTATTTGTCCCTCTCTTCCCAAATGGTCGAAGATTAAGGCCATTTACCAACAGGAAGATGAACCAGTGGCCTCCTATCTGTCATGCCTTACTGATGCTTTTGAAGCCTACTCAGAGTATCCCAATCTGTTGGAAGATTCTGCAGCCAGCGGGCTGTCCACTACCTTTGTAGATGGTTTTCTACCCCCAGTTCGAGCTCAACTGAAAAAGGTGTGTTTGAATTGGCCCAGCCTAGGCTTGCATGAGCTAGTTACCCAGGTGCAGTATCTGTCTGACCTTACGGTAAAGGAAAAAAGGACATACAGAACCAACTTCTCCATGGCCAAATGCATATGTTCTCTTCCTTTGGGCAGCATGGCCGAGGAGGGAGAAATCACTCGGGAAGATGAAGCCTTAATGGACTAGGATTTCAAAAGCAAGGCCCCTCTCAGTGACCCCCTGCAAATAATGGCTTCCGACAACAAGTTTGGTGACAAATGAGGGATGGTGGTGGAATTAGTAATCTCTGTTTCAACTGTGGATAGGCTGGTCATTGGAGGGACAGTTGTCCGTACCTAACACTACAACTGCCACTTCCCTCTCAAGAATTTTCACCAGGCAACCTCTTTAGACAAGGGGAACAGTCTCAGTCAGGCCAGAATCAGCCTTGAGACTACTAATGGACCTCTCCCATCTGGCCTGATGCCCAACAGTCACTATAGGTCTCCTCTGAACAGATGCAGCAGCTTTTCCCATTTGTTTCAATCGATCAGCAAGGCCCATTTGTAACATTAACTGTGAAAAATAATCCTATTCCTTTCTTAATAGATATGGGACCACCAAATCTATGCTTACATTGAAGGCTGCTAAAAATCTTCCCTTCTCCGGCAACACCAATAAAGGTGTGGGAGTTTCCAGGGTCCCCATAAGCTACTCCAAAACAGTCCAAGTACCAGTGTGTCTGGGTCCTTTAACAGAACATCATGCCTTTCTAGTTGGCATGTCAGCACCATTGAACCTACTTGGGTGCACAATTTATTGCATCAAAGACAGAATCTTTCTGGAAATCCCATCAGAAGAACAAGACCATGTCATGTTAGGAACATGTACCTCGGCCAATTCAAACTATTTGCAAGCGGTGTTCACACAGTGTCAAGAACAACCTGCTCCTTCCCACTAGATGCTCTCCCTATGTCATAATGGACCACCCATGATAATGGTGTGGGCCTCTTACATTATGCGGATCCAGTTAAAATCACCTTGAGGCCTGGTGCAGTGTTGCCCAAGGTACCTCAGTACTCTCTTTCTGTCCAGGCAGAATCAGGAATCACTCCAGTAATCCAATTGTTATTGCAACAGGGTATAATAGTTCCCACTATTAGCCCATGCAATACACCTATTCTACCAGTTAAGAAACCAGGCAGAGAAATGTATCGGTTTGTTCAAGACCTCAGAGCCATTAACAGGACTGTTCTACCTGGATTCCCTATCATGCCTAATCATGATACCATCTTGAGCTGCATCCTTCCGTCTGTCACCACCTTCTCTTTGATAGACATTTCTTTTGTGTTTTTCTCTATTCTGATTCATTCAGATAGCCAATATTTTTTGCGTTCACATACCAGGGGCAGGAATATACATGGACTAGACTTCCCCAGGGGTATGTAGAATCACCTACTCTTTTCTCCAGGGAAATGAAGCGGCAGTTGGATGCCTTTGCTCGTCCTGCAGATACAGTGCTAGTGCAGTATGTTGACGACATTCTCATTGCCTCTATTACTCCACAAACATGTCAAAGGGACACCGGTGACATTTTTCAGTATTTGGCTCTTTAGGGTTTTAAAGTGAACAGATCCAAACTGCAGTTTTGTCAACCCAAAGTAAAATATTTGGGTCACTTAGTCTCGCATGGCATTCAGAGAGTTTTGCCCTCCCGCATAACAGCCATCCAAAATGCACCCCCGTCCTACTACCCAGCATCATCTCCAGGGGTTTCTGGGACTGGCTGATTACTGCCCCAATGGGTCCCTGATTTCTCAGAAATTACTAAACCCTTACTTGCATTATTAAAGAATAATACTCCCGAGCCTCTTCCATGGTCAGGGGAACATGAGAATATCTTTATACAGCTCAAGGTACAATTATCCAACCTGCCTACCCTAGGCCTACCGTATTACTCAAGACCATTTATTCTTTTCTGCAGTGAAAGAAATAAGGTGGCATTGGGTCTTTTAGCCCAACAACTTATCGGAGGGTACCAAACAATAGCATATTTTAGCACTGAATTGGATGTGGTAGCTTCTGGATTACCCACATGCCTGAGAGCAGTCACTGCTGCAGCCGTCCTAGTGGACCTTGCAGCCTCCATTACCTTAGGACAAAACACTTTTTAGCCATCCCTTATGTAGTTCATATCCTACTCTTAAAGACGAAAACACAATATTTATCTCCCTGTATACTGACTAAATATGAATTAATTTTACTTGCTAACCCTGCCCTCCAAATTGTCAGATGCCCGGCACTTTATCCAACGTCATTAATCCCCACCTTGGATGAGGGTGAGCCCCATGACTGTCTTATTGTTATTAACTCTTCCCTTCCTCCTAGGTTAGACCTCCAGGATGTCCCTTTACAAAATTCAGACCTGGTACTTTTCATTGATGGATCTTGTCTGCGTGACCAAAATGGACAGCTGTCCAGCTGCTTGGGCCGTCTGCTCGCAAAACTCTGTATTGTCAACTGGAACTTCACTATCTGGTTCATCAGCTCAAGTAGCCAAATTAGTAGCTCTGTCTACTGCCTGTCAATTAGCAAAGAACAAAACAGTCAATATATGTACTGACTCCCGCTATGTGCATGGTGTACTACATGACTTTGGCACTTTATGGAAATAACGGGGATTCCTTACATCTAGTGGTACTATTATCAAAAATGCATTTTATGTCAACATGTTGTTACAATGTCTTATGTTACCAAAACAAAATGCTGTTATTAAAATTGCAGCTCACCAGTCTGATGACTCTTTTGAAAGTAAGGGAAATGCTATTGCAAACTGGGCTGCAAAACAAGCTGCTCTTTCCATCTCTGTTCAGGGACAACTAACACAGCTGTGTGTATTTCAACAGGTGTTGCAGATATCTACTTTTTCAAATCAGTGTTTATTGAATTTACAGAACAATGCGTCAGATTCCGAGGTGACTCAGTAGATACATGCAAATTGTAAACATGGTGAAGACTCCATCTGGAGGCATCCAGATGGGTGACCTGTGGCACCAAAAGCCTTTTACACCAATTGATCTGCACCTATCATCTTCCTGTTCATCTGGGCCAGAACTCAGCTGATCCAATGTGATTAGTATGCACCTGGTCTTTTGGAATATGTACGTCATTTTGTGTCAAGTTGTTCAATTTGTTTACAGTTTAAAATTTCAAAAGGCACCCAGGTCCCACCCCAGCCTCTACCAAAACTGTTAGGTCCCTTTTGTGCCCTACAATGGGATTTTACCAACTACCTCCTTCTGCACATTTTAAATATGTTCTTACTATAATTGATGTTTTCTCTGGCTGGGTTGAGGCCAATCCATTAGCCAAGAATGATGCTATTTCTGTTGCTAAATAGCTATACACTGAGTTTATTCCCTGTTTTGGGGTACTGTGCTATATTTATTCTGACAGAGACATGCACTTTACTTCAGAGTTGACACAAGCAATTAGCAAGATGCTAGGTATTGTACTGAAGTTTCATTGCCCTTATAGACCTCAAGCCTCTGGTATTATTGAAAGGGCAAATCAGACTATCAAGGTACACCTATCTAAGCTTACTGCAGAAACAGGCCTCACCTGGGTACAAGCATTACCTTTAGTATTATTCTCTATGCAAGGCCACCCTCATCATTCCAAGGGTCTTTCTCCACATGAAATTATTATGGGTTGACCTAATTGTATGCCCCTCAGCCCACCACTACCTTTTTCTGATTATCAGTTACATGACACTAATTTATTGTCCTACTGCAAATCTCTTGTTTCTGTTTTACAGCATCACCACCATCAGGTCATACAAGCTCAAACTCTACTTGAACCTGACCTGGCGCATCACCTTCAACCAGGTGACTGGGTATATGTTAAATCCTTCAGTCAGAAAGCAGCCTTCCAGCCCCATTGGAAGGGGCCCTGCATGGTCTTGCTCACCACCTCCTCTGCTGTTCGACTACAAGGATCCTCTACCTGGATACACATTTCACAAGTCAAGAAAAGTGTGCCTTCAGAAGATCAACAACTGCTTTCCTTCTTTTTGCCTCAGGATATTCTGGAACCTGTTGCAGGTCGCACCTGAAGCCACACTAAACCACCCTCTTAAAGCTGTGAACTTTATTTTATCCTTCTAGCCATGACCACAGCTTCCCCTGCTACTATGCATCTCCTGACAGACTCAACTGACTCCACTCAAGACACTTCATCCCTTTGGTACAACTGTACAACTGCAATCTCAACCTTCCATGTGGGCCACAGCATTCCCTCAGAAACATTGTACTCCTAATTTTGCTTCTGTGGACATTCCTTTTTTTCAGCTACCTTCACTGGTCTTGTGACCACCCCACACCTTCATCTGCACCAACAAGCCACTAGTTGGCACCCGACCTTTAACACGTATCATGCCTTCAAGTTAATGTATGCCTCCTCTTTCAATGTCAGTAATTGTTGGGTTTGCACTGTGATTCTGAATGCTCATGATGGAATTCTATTCACCAGCTTTCCCCTCATGTACCAGCCTATTTTATCCAATCTCACTGGGGGATTGTTGTCACACCCTAAAAGACTGTGTCACTTTAATTGGCCTTTCAGCAGCATGGCATTTTGTGCCTCAAACAGAATGGCTCAAAAAATGTGGTGGGGTGGAGTAGTTGTGACACTTCTGCCATAAGAGTCTACCATGCCATCCTTCTATTTTCCATTGCAAATCAATCAATGATCAAAGAAGCGTCTTTTTATGACAGGAGACTGTGCCCACAGGGTATGGCCAGAAAGAAAGCGACATCAAAGAGACTAAATAACATGCACAAACCACTTCATCGGCAGGAATGGGTTTTTGAAGATGACATGCAGGGACATAATCTCTCTAAATACACTCAAATGCAAGATGACCTCGGCTTCAATGTGTTTTTCCACACTGTTATTAATAATAAAGCTTCTGAAAACATCTCAAAGGTAATATTGAATGATGGTTGTTATTTTATTGGCAGAAAGAAAGAATACAAATGGCTACTTGAGAACTGAAATAGCAGCTGTTTCCTGGGTTATTTAGACCCGGCCATAAGACATTTATATACATTACCCCGGGGAAAAATCCAAAATATCTGAGAAGTGAAGGCTCCTAATAACCCTGTGGGTAAGGTGGATGCATCATGGATCTACCACCACAATCTTGCCCATGCCAGCACTAAAGGGTTAGCACATATGGACCTTGGGGACAATGTCATTTCTTGAGCCAGTATGATACCCTCTTATGGGGTGGTAAAATCAATTTGGGAACTGAGAAAACTGTTGAAATTCCTTGAAACCCTGAGAAACATGACTTTTTCAGTACTAGAACTCATAATTGATGAACCGACAGCCATGAGAGCTGTGGTCTTACAAAACCATATGGCTTTTGATTTCATACTTGCAGCTAAAGGGGGTACTTGTGTTTAATCCATGAGGAGTGCTGTACTTTTATTTCTGACAATCAACATGAGATAACTAGCCATTTGGAACTGATCCAGAAGGTGTTGGAACTGTTGGAGACTAAGAAAGCCGATAGTTCCACTTGGGCATGGTTGACCAACCTGTTCTCTGGTTGGGGTGGTGGCATACTGAAATTACTAATGCTAATTGCTATTCTTGCCTTAATAACCTTTCTAGTTCTGTTTTTGATAAAGACATTGATTTGTAAACTGTTGGCTGCCAAGGCAGCAAAAGCTCAATCAAAGTTTTACATGTCAGTTTTTAAAGATAAAAGCAATGAAGTAAATATGTGCAATATTGCTGAGATTTCAGACATCATGGTAATGTTGAATTATGGAAAAATGTTTGCTAGACTATATGGTGATGTTTAATCAGCATCATATGGGGGATTGTAAAATCTGAAAGGTCAAAAGCAGGTGCATTGAAGGTTAAGAGTATGTGATTGACTGCACGGAGTAAGTAAACACTGTGATCAAAAAGTTATGTGGTCAGGGAAACAAGTCCTTATATGGACTTATGTCTGATTTTCTCTTTCTACCTAGCAATAAGTATTCAGGTGTGTCTTAATGCTTATGGAGAACTATCTGATTGGTATATCCTCAGCTTTGGCCGGCTAAGAACTAGCTGTATTCAACTGGACATATAAGAGAATTTAAGTACCTTTATCTGCACTTTTTTTCAAAAAATACAGTATTTAAATTGATTTTAACTGTGTTGCAGGAATATTAACTGAACTGGAAGTTAGTCAGTGTTTGCTGAATTTTGTTATTTGCTAGTAATTACAGGTGTGGGGGTAGCCACATTCTTTGATTTCCTGTCCTTGCCTATTTAAGTGGTACAGTGTGAAATATTTTCTGCTTAAAAACCTCAGCTTTGGCCGGCTAAGAACTAGCTGTATTCAACTGGACGTATAAGAGAATTTAAGTACCTTTATCTGCACTTTTTATTTCAAAAAATACAGTATTTAAATTGATTTTAACTGTGTTGCAGGAATATTAACTGAACTGGAAGTTTTGACTCTGCTCTTTGGTTAGTTCCACCCACCCTCCCTGTTTTTGTTTTGGTGTTAATCTTAGTGGCCTTGAAACTGCCCGCCCCTCTTGTAAATTTGTGTTTGGATACTCCTTCTGGGCCCATCTCATTTGCTCACTCAACTGAGTGCAGTGAGATCATATTCTGATTTCAGGCACTCCTAATGTGTACAAAGAGAGCATCTGGGAAACAAAAAAAAATGTAAGCTTGTTCCTGCCTTTCCTGTTAAGTGGTATAGACTATTTGTAGGCTTCTGAGCCCCCAAGCCCTTCTGTGTTGGAGGGAAGCCTTCTAGCTTAGTTTTTTTTTTCTTATAACTAGTTTTCTAGTTTCAGCACTCAAATTTGTTTCTTTGATCTCAGCACTTGTTCAGAAAAAAAAAATTCATCTGCTTTTACTGTACTTGTGTTTCTACCTACTTTATTTTACTTTTGCATCATCTTAAAAGTAGTCAATTGTATTAATTACTGCTTGGTGTAACTCATTCTAAGCCTTTTGGTTTAAACACTTGGGCTTCGGACCAGTTGTTTTGCACTGAGAGGGTTTGTGGTCTGCACTGTAGTGGCAGAACAGGTAGCTTACATCCTTCTAGGTTGGGAACTGCTGATTGAGGGCTCAGTGTCTGTTATTCTAAAAGTGTATTAATTCTGGTTTAAGCACTTGAGCTTTCAGGCCAGTTATTTTACATTAAGCAGGTTCATGGTCTGCACTCTTGTGGGAGGAGAGGCTGGACTCTGCCCTTCTGAGCTGGGAATTTCTGGTTAAAGGCTTATAGTGCATGCATATCTGAACTGCTTCTTACTGAAGTTGGTGCGCCTTGTTTGCTGTGGCATAGACTGGATTCGGGCCTGCTGGATCTAGCTTTGTTTGTGTAACTTGAGCACTAATCCAGGCATTCTCTAAAGTATTCAATTGTATTTATTACTGCTTGGTAGTAACTTGATTAAAGTGTAGCTATCATTCTAAGTCTTATGGATTAAGCACTTGGGCTTCAGACCAGTTGTTTTACATTAGGAAGGTTTGTGGCATGCACTGTGGTGGCAGGACAGGTAGCTTTTATCCTTCTAAGTTGGGAACTGCTGATTGAGAGCCCAGTGTCTGTTATTCTTAAAGTGTATTAGTTCTGGTTTAAGCACTTGGGCTTCAGGCCAGTTATTTTACATTAAGAAGGTTCATGGTCTGCACTCTTGAGGGAGAAGAGGCTGGACTCTGCCCTTCTGAGCTGGGAATTTCTGGTTAAAGGTTTATAGTGCCTGAATATTTGAACTGTATCTTACTGAAATTGGTACACCTTGTTTGCTGTAGCATAGACTAGATTCAGGCCTGCTGAATCTAGCTTTGTTTATATGCTTGTTGTTTGTTTGCTTGTTATTTCCCTGGAACGCTAATTCCACCTAATACGTGGCTTCTCAGCGCTTCTGTGGATCACTAGTGATATCTGCATTGCTTACTGTACTTATTTCCTTGTTTCACTTGAAAGAAAGTTACTGTTTGTCATTTTTGCATTTAAGTTACCTGTAACACATTGCACTTAAGTTACCTGGCACTTGCTTACTAAAACAATTATATAAGTCAGCACTAAAAATTAAAAGCACTACACCCTCACTCCCCACTGGCCCTTGTTTTCAATTATAAAGGAATTCCCAATATTATTCTAGCATGTCCAAAGGTCAGTTGTCAATCTCCTCTCCGGTCCAGCTGGTGAATCTGGGAATCTTGAGGCAATGTTACAACTGCCTCATGTACACAGACAACCCTCTCCTCCTCCCAACAACCTCCAACACATGTGAGAGATGCAACCATATAGCCAAACTGGAGGCTAAGCTCTCTCAACTCAGTACTGGCATAACCAGTCAGGAGGAGAAGGAAACCACACTCACTACAATTCCAGTCTCACATAGACCTACCACGACAGCAAACCAAACACATAATCACAAAAACATACTCGGAGGCTCTAAATAAAGATCTGCCTGAGCAGCAGAGACCTCCAAAGCAGACACCCAAGCAACCGCTACCCCAAAACAAAACACGTGCAACACATATCTCACAAAGCCAGTGTGCCGAACAGTCACAGCCCTTAAGACTAAACAACACACCTGATACACTTGTAATAGGTGACTCTATCGTCAGGCACACTGACGTCCCGCTCACCAGGCTGAACAAGGAGAGGGTCATGGTGAGCAGCCTGTCGGGCACTAGGATCCGCCAGATAACACAAGCACTCAGGTCACTCCAAGGCAAGTACAAATATGACTCAGTCATTGTCCATGCTGGTGTGAATGACCTGAGACGTACCTCCCTGGACTACATGAAAAGAGACATAGAGGAGCTCTCTGAGCATGTAGCCCAGGCCGGTATGACCCTGACCTTGAGTAGCATCTTATCCTCACCAAGAATGATGCCACAATATGAAGACAAGATGATCAATTTCAACAACTGGCTTAAGTACTGGTGTCATTCAAAGGGGATCCAATGCCTGTCAGCTTGGGATGATATGCTCGACAAGCCACGATGCTTTGTTAGGGATGGCTTGTACCTGTCACCCCTGGGCTTTTGGATATTGGCAAAGGCTCTTGCTACCCTCATAGTGCCTTTTTTAGGCAAGGCTCAAAAGACAAACCCACCTCCATAGGTATCACAAGGGATAAGAAACTAAGAGTAATGCTACTCAACACCAGAAGTCTAAACCTCAAGATGCACGCACTCGAAACTCTCCTTAGCATGGAGAACATCGATATCTGTGCAGTAACAGAAACCTGGTTCAGGGCTCCCGAGAGCACCTCAGCACTACCAGGTTATACCTCATACCATGCTTTTCAGCCCCAAAACTTGGACCAAACCACAAAAGGAGGGGGAGTATCGATATTCATCAAAAATACCCACACCTCCAGGTTGGTGGCAAAGCACGAAGCATCAGAGACTATCCATGTGCAACTAACAGTGGGTAAAACTGTCTTCCAGTTTATAGCCTGCTACAGACCACCCTCCCAAACCCAGGAACCCCACTCTGCCTTCCTGAGAACACTGGAAAATATGAAGGTCTCTCCAAACACCATTATATTGGGCGACTTCAACTACCCAAACATAGACTGGGAGCATTACTCTAGCTCCAACACCCTAGCCCAAAGGTTCCTAGAATTTATAAACTCAAATGCTATGGAACAACTTGTTACCACTCCCACAAGAGGGAAAACATACTGGACCTGATCATCACCAACATGGGGACTCTATGCTCCAGACCAGAAGTGTATCCCTCACTGGTAAGATCAGACCATAAACTAATCTCACTGGATATTCACATCCCGACCCCACCCCCTGCCCAGAAAACCACAGTGAAAAACTTTTCTAAAGCAAATTTCACACTCCTCAAAACCGAGGTGGAATCCTTCAAAGCCCCCGGGCCTGTGGAAAATACGGCCCAGACCGCAGAATCCTTTATAAATGCATTCTATGAACACCTTCGGGAATGCATGGATCATGCGATCCCAAATAAAACCAAGACCCAATCCTCCAAAGGCAGATGTCCTGTCTGTTGGACCCCAACCATAAACAAACTACACAATAGAAGGAGGAAGCTACTAAATGATAGAGCAAAATCCCAAAAAGGGAAGGCATCACTGATCAGTATTAGCAAAAAACTACGGGCACTCATAAAATTGTCTAAGGCCATCTTCGAGAGAAAAATTGCAAAGGACACTAAGGATAATCACAAGGCTTTCTTTAGTTATGTTAGGAACCGGGGTGGTAATTCCCAGATATGCTCAGAATTAGTCCAAAATGACAAAAAATACACCGAACGCACAGACATTGCCAACATCCTAGCTGACAGGTTCAGCGCAAACTTCTCCCCACCCTCCCCACCAAAAGGGCAAATATCTATCACAGCAGAGTGCTGCCCCCCTGACATCTCAGATGCTCAGGTAAGAGCCGCCCTCTCCAAAGTTAAAAACACAGCATCAATGGGACCAGACGGTGTCCCGGGCTGTGTCCTACATGAACTCCAAGAAGAGCTAAACCCAAACATAAAACTACTGTTCAATCTCAGCCTTACTACAGGATATGTGCCCAAAGAGTGGCGTACAGCAACAGTGGTCCCTCTCCATAAAGGTGGTGCCTCAACAGATCCTGGAAACTATCGCCCCATAAGCCTGACTAGCTTGGTCTGCAAAGCTATGGAAAGGATCATCATGGACCTCATAAATAAATATATTGGGGACCTACAGACACTGGATCCTACCCAGTTCGGCTTTGTTAAGGGCAGATCCTGCCTCTTAAACCTGGTTGATTTCTTTGAAACAGTCACCAAGGCCATTGACGAGGGGAAGGTAGTCCACACAGCCTACCTGGACCTCGCAAAAGCCTTCGATACAATACCCCACTCGGGCATTATAGATAAGCTTACCAGCTTAAATATAAACTCCTATGTCACTAGATGGATTGCAAACTGGCTCAAGGACAGAACCCACATGGTTAGAATTGCTGGAGCCATGTCAGACTCCAAACCAGTTACAAGTGGTGTCCCACAAGGCTCAGTCCTGGGACCTCTCTTGTTCGATATATATTTCTCGGAGGTACAGGCCAACACGGAAGGACTGTGGCTGACCAAGTTCGCAGATGACTGCAAACTGGGTGCCATAATCGACTCTCCAGCCAACACAAGCATCCTCCAAAAGGGCCTCATAGAAACAGACAACTGGTGCCAGAGCCATGGCCTCAAGCTAAATGCCAAAAAGTGTGTAGTCATCCCCTTTGGCAAAAACAAAGTGCCCACAAATTACCACATAGGTGGTAATCCATTAAGTACAGAAGAAGTAATTAGGGACCTGGGGACCCAAGTTGATAGCAACCTCTCATTTGACAACCACGTGGCCAAAGTGGTTAGAAAAACATTTTATATAGCCCACCTAATCATGAAGGGATTCACATCTAGATCAGGGGAGGTCATCGTGCCTCTTTACTCATCCCTCATCAGGCCCATAATTGAGTACAATACCCCTTTTGGGATGTACCTTACCAGACATCTGCAGCAACTGGAAAGACCCCAAAAGTACCTCACCAAGAGGATCAAAGGGCTCAAACAGATGACATATGCTGCCCGGTTAAAGAAACTCCAGCTCTACTCAGTGGCATACCGCCTGTTCAGAGGCGATCTGTGCCTGATGTATAAAGCCATGTCTAACCCGGAATTAATGGACATGCTGCACCTCAGAAAATCCAAATCCCATCGAGCTACGCTCGAGAGACTTGAACCTCAGCACTGAAATAAATAGGACATGCTGGAGGGACAGATTCATAACCCAGAGGCTCCCTTCACTCTGGAATAAAATCCCAGTCCAGGTTAGGCAGAGTCCCTCATTGACTCTCTTCAAGAGGAATCTTGATGAGTGGATGGGAGATTGTAGGTTTACCCCGGGTATCACTTCTGTGTCACTGTTAGACAGAGGCACAGTATACTAACCTCGAAAAAGGGCATAGCAAAATAAATTTAAAATGGGTGGCGAAAGCCAAACACATTCTGGCTAGGCTTATAAATGCCCTAGGGCAGATAGCCTAGTATGAACCTATGAACCTATATGCAAGTCCTTTATTGTCTATTGGCATACCTAGTCAACTTAGTGTCAGTATTATCTAAATGTATATAAGCTCACAGTTTCTTTTGTTTGGGAAGACTCTCTATATTGACTCTGGGTCTCCCACACATGTGTTAATAAAAGTGTCTATGAAAGAGAGAACTTTTGCTGCGTGTTCTTTAATTTGTGATTAACTATTTGAATAGTAACTGTATTATCAGTTGATATTTCTTAACATGGTTTTAATTAGTAGTGTTCTCATGTTAATAGCAGTCTTTTTATGAATGAACAATATTTATGATTATTATTCAAAAACAGGTATTGGTTGGGGTGGTGTATTTTTCATGTATGCATAACACCCCTGAAAATAGGGGGGGTGTTACAACAATACTTGTGTGGGTTCTTACTATTAAACGTATATTTTTAATACCATTAATTTTATTTATATTTTTGGGTGCCTGTGTCACTAGTTGTTTAATGTTTAATAGGGCAGGTTTTATTTTGACATTTGTAACAAGACATATTCTGGTAGCCAATTATTTGGATGTGTAACAAGTAAATATTTTATATTTGCAAGAAACAGGTTTAACATTATCAGTTTTTGTTTAGTGTTACAGTCCTAATCAATATACTTTGAGAAATGTGCTTCTTACTCCCTTTCTAAAAATATATTGTATCAGCATTCAAACCCTCAGCCAGCTATGTTCTTTATCTAAGATTATGGAACTTACACCTTGTACCACAGAAATAGTGCTATGACAGGTGGAATGTTTCCACTCAGTACTGTCCACAGTGCTGAGGAAACCACATCATTGCCAGATGTTTGTGCTACCTAAGACAGCTTAAATTAAATTTTCTACTTTTTCCTTAAGTAGTGAATGATGTTTGCACACTGTCAGTTGGAGAGCAAATGCAACTTAACATGACAAAAAAGTACATATTGTGAATAATTACAAAGTGATCTCTAAACAGGATTCAAACAATACTTCATGTGCCTAATTTCTCTCAATTCAGGTGAGGTACACCTTGTGCCACAGAGACAGGTATATGACAGGTGGAAATGCTCACCTTGGTGATGTCTAGATTTCTGAGGAAAGCACACTGTTGCCAGGTGTGTTTGTACAACCTAAGGCAGCTTAAACTAAATTTTTCACTTTTTTCTTTAGGTGATGAACCATGTTTGTGAGGTGCCATGTGTAGAGCAAGTGCAACTTAACATGACAAAGAAAAAAAGAAAAGTAGGTATTGTCAATTATTGCAATAGCATCTCTAAACAGGATTCAAACAATGCTTCATATGACTTATTTCTCTCACTTCACATGAGGTACATCTTATGCCATAGAGATAGGTATGTGACAGGAGGAATGTCTCCTTTCAGTAATTTCCAGAGTGCTGAGAAAAGTGAGCTGTTGTCAGAAATTTCTGAGTTAGTTAAGGCAGCCAAAACTATTTTTTTCCCTTAGATAGTGTATTGTATTTGTGTGTTGTCAAGTGGAGAGGAAATGCAAATTAAAATGACAGAAAATATTACACATTATGAATAATTGCAATGGGATCTCTAAACAAAATTCAATGTGTCATGTGCCTTATTTCTCTTATGTTACTTCAGTTATACCTTGTACCACAAAATTCTATCAGGTGCATTCTCTGACATAAGTACTATCCATTCTGAGGAAGGCCAAGCAAAGAAGCCAGACATATTTGCTCCACATAAGACAGCCTAAATGAATTTTCTTGCTTTTGTTCCTTAGACAGTGTACAGTGTTGGTATGCTACTGAACTGAACAGAGATCAAATGTAAAACACATTAGAAAATAAATATATATGATAGAGAAAAATGTTAAAAGTAAATGAAATGCAATGAATGTCTATATGCAGCAGTTAAAAAGTGAGTGAGCCAAGAACAGTATGACCAAAAAAGTTAACTAAGAATACTCCACCAGGCACAAATGAATCGAAGCTCCAAGGAAAAAATTGCTTTAATAAGCACTTTAAAACACTCCACAGTAGAGACTGGATCAGTAAAAGAACAACATTTGTGCCTGGTGGAGTATTCTTAGTTATATGCAGCAGTTACCAGAGCAAAAAGTGTATTCAAGTGAAATATCATCCTTCTCACATCTCCTTGTAACATCAAGACAGGTGCTTTGGTGAACACATGATCAGCCTTGTAGTTAATGACAAATAATGTGAAAGTAGACAGACAGATCACTTGTGGTTTGCAATAGTGATAAGAGTTGTTTTTTAAACAACACAATGGTATCACAAGATGTGATTAAATATGCATTGCGACCACCATCTGTAAAATGATATGTTAAGTAGATTTGAACCATGCATCAGATTTCCCTTTTCTCTAAGGTCGCTACACTTATACATTGTGCCACAGAAAAAGTTACCTGTCAAGTGTATTTTCTTCCCTCAGTATTATCCAGAATTCTGAGAGCCATGCAATGCTGCTAGACTGGTGTGCACTGGCAGCCTAAACTAAAATTTTCACTGTTTTCCTTAAGTCATGAAGGTGAATTTCGTGCTTCTAAGTGTCACCCAAATGAAGTAGGCAATATTTATTTTGAATGATTCAAACAGATTTTTGGGAATAACAACTTGAAGACACATGAAATGAATCACTCTGTATATGTAGCAGTAAGCACAACCAGTACTGCATTATACTTATACATTCATCAGTCTCAGATGTCATTGCCACATCAGTATTATCTTGTATGTGCTACTATATCAGCACTTTAGCTAATGCCATGATTTCAAATTACTTATCTGCTTTTTAGTTTTAGTCATTACTGACCTTACTTGGGTTTCTCACATCAGCACATTCATGCAACAAAATGAGTGTCAAGATTTTATTGTGAACTCCATCAGTAAAATGATCTGGGAACAGGTCTTGATCCCTGCATCACCTGTACTGTTTTCCTAAGCTCAACACATTTATACATTAAGCCACAGAGCAATGTGTATGATAACTTCATTTCTTCACTTAGTACTGTTCAGACTGCTGAGGAAAGTGCAACAATGCTAGTCTTCATTGCACTATTGATGGTAGTCTAAACAAAATATTTCAGTTTGCACTTTTCAGAACAACATTCTTTTTACTAAGGAGCAGTAACTATGGTCACCAAAGCCAGCATTTGAATGTTAGGACTATTGCTCTTCCAAATCACCTAATGTTCTTTCTTTTTTGTTAATTCTCTTCTCCCTGACATACCCCTAGTAGGTGCACATCAAAGAGAGTGAACAGTGAAAGCTGATTGCTCCTGCAGTCAGTGTAATTGTAGACACCTGCAAGCCATTAACAGGGAGCACTTCTAAGTGCTTTCCTTTGCATTGCTAGGGCATGTGCATGTAATTGTGTAGGTACTTAAACCATGTTTACTTTCCCCACATTTAGTGCAGCTTTTGTAATTCAGGAATGTTAATGACTTAACACCTCATATCCATACTCGCAGTGCTCACAGGGCTGACTCTAAACTGTATAAAGATAATTGTGTGGCTAATGCCCTTGTATCATACTGGGGAGACTGTTTTGATCCAGAAAGCTTAATACTAATAAATACTCTAAAATACATTTGGAGAATTATCTATGTTCTGCATTGCTGTATTGTCAAGGTATGCTGCTATTTCTTACACAATGTATTTATTTTAACATTAAAAGGTGAATTGCACTGACCACTGAAAAGCAGTTGTGTTATCTTGAATGTTTTCTTTTATCCCTTTCTTTTGGCATAACCGTGTCGGCATTACAAAAAGTATGCCAGAGAATGCTACATGACCTATTTTTTCTAGTTTGTATTTAAGTTGATGTTTGCACAATTATCACAGATGAGTGCATTCTAACTTTGTAGGAAGGCCTGGGATTTTTACCTATGTTAGCAGAAAATGAAAAAATGTGTTCTGTATGTAGATTTCTACTTGACTGACCTCCAAAGCAATGGACATTCATATAATAGTTTTGTGTTATCGATCTGTGTTGATATCTGATTTTGAAATATCTACTTTTTGGAGGCAGGGTTGTCCTAACATGGGATTAGTCATAGGGAGCAATTAACTTTTTAATCATTTGTGTGCATGTTGGATACATGCAGTCACACAAGACCATCCTCTCTGTATATCTGTTTTCTGTTTCATCTCATACAAGGGATATGGCACCCAAGAAGAAAAATGTAACCTTCAAGCCACTATACAGTGATGTAGAAAATTAGGTCATTATCCAGGAGATACATCTGTTAAGAAGAGGTACAGGTGACCAGTTTGCCAGAGACAGGATATGGCAGTAGATGGTCAGTGAAATTAATGCTGTCAGAGGGCATAAGAGGACCTACTCCCAAATAAGACACTGGGAAAGTGACATGATAAACTCTGCCTACTGTAGGGCAGCTGCAATTGCCTGGGAAAAGATATCTATGGGGGTGGTGGTCCTGCTACTGAACCCCCACTAACTGAAAAACAGCAGTTCCTGTCCACAGTCAGATATCCAGATAGCTCAACGCAAAATGCCTACAGAATCATTGATGTTGGTGCAGATGTGAATGGCAGATCCAGGGAGTCACAAGCAGACCTTCCAGGTATGACAAGTATCATTGTTATATCTTTATATGAATATATCTAAGATGTCTTATATATATATATATATATATATATATATATATATATATATATATATATATATATATATATATATATCCAGTGATAACTGTGAGACAGACTACAGTTATACAGAAATAGTGGAGGCTGTTTTGGGAATCGGGGAGAGGGGATCCAACTGTTCACTACATTTTTGTATGAGAACATTTATAAGCTACACTTGTGGAGGGGATTGTTCTCTTTTTCTTGTTTCCTTTGCATTGCAATACTTATTAGATTTCTTCCTTTCTATTCCTCACATACAAGCACTTCTGGATTGCAGGCTGCCAAACCAACTGCACATTGTAAGCACATATTTGGCTATTGTTACTACTGTATATAAGGTAGATTCAAGCCTATATGAGAGTAATGTTTATGTTGCTTTAGCATCTGTTAAAGTCTAGCATACCTTTTGTATAAGGAAAATATGTGACCAATTTTATTTACCCTTTTTCTGTTTATGTTTATTGCTTGTTATCATAAGTGAACCTGAGAGTGGTACTGGGAACTCCTACCATCTGATGTTGGAGTGTTAGTAGCCTCTGATGATGGAGATGAAGAGGCACAGCTGGGGGTGCAGAGGGTCAGTCAGACACTCAGTTTGTGACTTCTACATCCCCTGCACACATTTCAGACACAGTCAATATCCCTACGCATACCCATGACACAGAGACCTCTGATCTAGGCCATCGTGAGGGAGTGGAGCCACACAGGAGGGTTGGTAGGGGTGCTCAGAGGAGGGCTACTCTCCACTCTGCTCCTGATGCTGGTGTATCATCAGGTGTAGTCAGAAATATATGTAGGACCATAGCAGAGGCACAGGTATGTGCCACTAGGGCCTCAGAAGAGATATTGTGATTACTGAATGTCATGTACTCTGACATGAGTGACTTCCTAAACAGTTTGGGCAACTGCTTATACAGGATGAATGGCACACTGGATCAGGCAGTGTCTCTGATGCAACGTCTGTTGGAGGATGGTGGACATCCACATGCTGGAGAGCCATTGCATCTTCTTGTGTTAGCAGATATAGCTGTGCAAGATTCTGCTCCTATAGTGAAACTACATCCACTGCTCTGTCATTGATTGCAGTGTCTACATCCAGATGTGGTAGGCCATGAAATCATAAGCCTGGACGTAGTCATGAGGAGAGTTAATCCAGCAGACATCATTCACATTCAGGTATTACCCAAACTTCTAGTCAGGACTGTGGAAGTAGGAGTGCAACTCCTAGCAGAAGGGGTTCTCATGGTCAGGGGCAATAACTATGAACTGAGTACTCTACCATGCATGACTCACACCTGTCCAACATGCCAGGGTGAAGTGCTAGCACAGTGTTTGATTGCATTCATGCTGGCACACACACACATAGAAAAAAAATTGGTCAATTGCCCATACCACTTCACACACATGCAACTATCTAAACTGTACTGTTAAGGGTTATACATCTGTTGTTGGTGGCCCTGAACATTGTATACTCTGGAAAATATGCATGTTTCTTACTTGCGCACACTCGCTTCTTTGGTGTCAGCATTGAAGCTTTTTCCTGAGTATTGTATTCAGTAGCATGGCAAAGACTGCAAGTATTTTGTCAGATGTGCCTGTGCTGTACTACAGTGCACCTCCTAATGCATCTAGACAATGGAACCTTGACTTCAGTAATCCAAACACATGGTCTACAATATTCCTTGTTTGATCATGGGCTTCATTGTATCCTTGCTCAGTGGGGTTGTGTGGGTTTCTCATTGGTGTCATGAGCCAGGTGTCCAGTGCACAACATACATCCCCTACTAGATGTCCTTGAGGAACTTCACCCCTAGCAAGCCTGGTGTACAGCTCAGAAATGTTCCATATGTGTAAGATGTAAAAACTGCCTGGGTTACCTGCACAGACATTGTAGATGATCCTTTGGGCATTACAGACAACCTGACAGTTTATACATTGAAAACCTTTTTCTGTTGCAGTACCTCCTTCTCTTCTCCTAGTTGGAGCTTTTGCAATCTATGGACCCAACACCTCATAGAATTCCTACATGGTTCTTGCTCTCTCTTGTGGGGTTCATGGGAAACATATATGCTCCCTTGTATGTAGTAGCATTGCATTTAAAAACTGATGTAATATTCCAGAGGTTTATGCCTGTGACATCCTCAGTATATCCCATGTGGATCACTGGAAAGTACCACTAGCTTGGGAACATAATGCTAAACATACCTTTGTTTCCACTGGAATTGTTTCTCCATGATTTCCCTGGGGCCTGAGGTGGGGGCAGCAGCGGTTCCATATTTCCTTCAGTGTTTCCCTGTACACCCTGTACATCTGCACAATTTCTGTGACATGCACCATGATATATCAGATGGAGTCTAAACACCCTTCTTTTTCTTGTCCAAGGTCCGGCAGCAGCACAACCCTAATTTAAAGCCTGCTGCACATACAGTGAAATAATAACAGCAACAACCCCTAAAATGCTACATGTAATTGTGCCTGTATTCCTAAGAGTTTTGGTGTACAAGGCAAAAGCCTACACTGAGCATATATGATTGCTTTATAGCTTCATGAAAAGCTTTGTCATATTGGACTGGTTCATTGGCATGTACTTTGTCACTTAATGCTTTCATTAGTATACTCTGCCATTTATCTGTGTTTGGTGGCTCTTTCTACAGCGATGCCTGATGAATACCAAATATCAGCGCGCAGTGCCACCAACACAATAGCTATACTTTGTGCAGCTGTTAATGAATCTAACTCTTTAGCCAGCTAACCCTCATCTGGCCTCAGTATACACCCCACATGGGATCTTGATGATACAATAGCTTAGGAGGGGCAGGATTAGGGATGATAGTGCTGTATGAGGAGGCCCTTGATTCTGGCTGATAAATATGTTCTTATTGCAGGAGCATACAATAGGTTTCTCCTCATTACCATCCATGAGGTTGTTTTAAATTTGTAAGTTCATAGGTAAGTACTTGGCTAGCTGCCTTGTATGGCAGACACAGGTCACCTCTTAGTATTGTTTTGGATACTGAATATAGTAACAAGACTTTGAGTCGGTCCATTTAGGACATATTGTTTAGGACTTGTATCCTTTTAGTAAGGTATCTCTGTGGGCATTGCAGTTGTTGCATGTGTTTGGACAGAAACATACCAAAGGGGCACTGCACTCAATGACTGGCCTAATAAGGGATAAATAAAGGGGGCAATACTATCTCAAGATCTAGATGCAATCCATTTGTTTATAAGCGGCACATTATGGAATGACTTTCTTATGACAGTGGACACATATTGGTCAAAAGTTAGCTCACTATTTACATAAGTTCCCAAATCCCAAACAACTGGGTCAACTCATTGTTGATATGGAGTTTCCCAGGATAGATGACTTCCCAAAGGACAATATAATGGCATATTGTTTCAGTCCATGATTCTGGCATTAGTTAGTTGTTTGGGACAAACCTTCCTGCAGGATGGCTATGTCATTTGGAGATGCAATGACTGCTCCCAGCTTGCAGCCATCTGCAAACGTAGTGAGACAGATTCCTTTGGTAATTTTTTTACCTCAGAGAAGTAGATGGCAAATGGAGACTCCACTGGCAACTGGTCACTTTTTGGATGTAGCTTCCCCTAATTTGATCGCCTGCATCCTGTCTGTGAGCCAGTTGGCAGTCTAGTGGGTGATGTAGGGGGTTATTCCCAGTTTATTTAGCTTCTCTACTATGTCTTAGTGGGGATTGTATCAAAAGTTGTATGCAGGTCATGGTATGTGGTGTGTACCATTTTATCTTCACCCATTGCTTTGGTAACCTTTTCAAAAAGGTCCACCACATTGAGTAAGCCTTTTTCTGCCCTTGATGAATCCAAACTGAGATGGTCCAGTATTTGGAGGTTTCCTATGTCCTTATTGATTAGTTCAATTATAGGTCTCTTCATGGCTTTGCATACAAGGCTGGTCAGACTTATAGGTCTGTAATTGCCTAGGTGTGTGGAAGGTCCTCTCTTATGCAGGGCAATGCCTGTAGCTGTTTTCCATTCACTTGGTGCAAAACCTGTATGGAGGCTGTGGTTGAACAGTATTATTAGTGGGCTGGCTAAATTGTGCTTCATGGTATTTAAGATGTGATATTTTAGGTTTTGATTTCTTCCTTGAGATTTGTGTTTTCTCAGTTGACCTTAAATTAGCACTTTGTCACCCTATCTTCAAAAATCTTTGTTTGATCCCTTATATTTCTCATAACAACTGACTAATCTCTATCGTTCCATTTTTAAGAAAAGTTATTGAGAAGATCATCTGCTAGCAAAATCTCTCTGTCAGTAGGCTTATAGGTCCTTTTCATTGGGGTATGTGCACTCACCATAGCATTGTGCCCCCTTTTATTTGTGTAGTCAGTGATCTCCTAATGGCTTGAGTCCAGTAGTACTATCCAGTACTGATCCTCCTAGATCTTTCTTCTGGATTTGATAACATTGATTTTGGAATTTATCTGAGGGTTTACAAACTTACTCTGGTATCTCCTCTATGTTGTTAGAGTGGTTTACCTTTTGCCTTTGCCTAACCAAAGGTTTCTTCTGTAATTAACACCTTTTCTTCCTATCCCATTGATTGTGGAGTACCACAGGGTTTGACCATAAGCTTCTATTATTCAAGGTAGTTATGTTTCCATTAGGGGATATTATTAAGAAGGGGCCTAGCATACCACAGTTGTGCTGAGTATACCCAGTTTTACATCTTCTTTCTAAAGGCTATGACAAATGCAAATTCTCTTGGTAATGACTGTGAGACCATTCCTTCTTGTTTTGCTCTTAGCTGCTTGAAAAGCAGCACCTCTGAACCAGAGGATATGGTAGTTCATGCTAGCTTGAGAAAATCTTCTGCTCCCTCTCTTTCTAATTTTATCTTATAAGGTGGATGAATATCTTATATGCAACCTATTCCAATTCTATGCCATTGCAAAATCATTCTGCTTCCGCCTACAAAACATTTCCAGGATAAAGTATAATTTACTCCAGGCTAACTACTCTGTAGTTGTTTATGCTCATCTGGACTACTGTAATGCCCTGTACCTTGGACTCCCTAGAATGAGCTGTTGCTAGGCTACTGACTGGTATACAGTGCACATATAATGCCTGTTCCATAAAGTCTGCTTTCAGCTGATTGCAGAATAATTGGCAAGTTTCAGTGTTAACTTGTTTGTCCAGTTATGACTTTGGTCCCCTCTTCTGTGAAACAGCTTGTTGTGCCATACTGCCATTTTGTGTTTTGCACTCAGCTTCCCAGGTGTCTGGTGGAATTACAAGTGCACCTCGAAATACCCAGAGTTTAGTATTTTGCCTTTCAGGGCCCATCACCTGTGGAACTTACTGTCTCAATAGCTTAGAGAGTATCCTTCCATGGCCTGCTTTCAGAGGTCACTTAAAATCTTACGTTTTGAAATAAGTTTTCATGGTGTGGAATGATTTTTTTTTAAATTTCTGAACCTTTTGCTAAATCTGCTATGGTTAATTAGTACTTCTCTTTTACTCTTTTCTCTGTTTCATTTGTTTTAATGTATTTTGCTCTTAATTGTATTTTACTCTTGTTATATTATAATCTGTGTTTTAATAAAACACCTAAATAAAGCTGCAGATGAAACTGATGCTGTGATAATAAGGTATCAGTTTTACTTGCACTCAATATGCCAAGTGTAGCATCGATACATCTCTTACCTAAAACTAAAATGTTAAAGGTTTTCAGGATTTAAACTATACCTATCCTCTAAGCAGTCATACATAAACACATATATCCCTGTGCTACAGTGGCACTCAGGGAATTTCCTGTTTTTGATGATATTAAGCATTACTTAACAAAAGAATGTTTCTAATAATTCATGTGAACCAGAAACATAAGCTGACCCTTTTCATAGGTTCATAGGTTCATAGGTTAGTACGGGCTATGAAATATCTTTTTTTTAAATATGGAGTAAGTTTGTTGACCCATATCTCCAAGATATAATTGGCCTCTTATGTTTGATATATTTCTGTTGCCAACATCTAACATTGTCAATTCTTAAAAAGATCTAGTGCTTTTGAAAGCAACTGTAGTTACCACAAGCCTCCTCTTGGTTTCTTCCACAGGCTGTGTTTGGGTGTCATTTGATATTTATCTAGCCATTTCATAAATTTCTTGTTGAATCATCAACACTTTTAAATAAACAGCATATGTTAAAATTTGATTGCTACTCCATTGAAACTACATTGGGCCTTCCCTGGATGGTGGTCTCACTATTTGAAAGATGCACGTATTATGGCATGTGTTCACATTTCAAAGGTGAAACAGACAACAAAGGATTAGTCCAGACAAAATCACTTTAGTTAGCAGATCTAGCAAACTCTCTCCCATCTATCTCTGTCTCTCTCTCTGATGCCCTCCCTGTGGGAGGAATAAAGATGCATTGTTGAAGTTTCAAGTATTCAGTTAAGCAGGTAGATGGAACAGTGCTCACGTGTCATCCCAGTATACTATTTATAAAAGTTGTTAAACATGAAGTAGTTCCTCCTAAGGGTTAGATACAATAACCTTCCTAGAGATCTGTCTCTTCTGGTAATACATTCCTGTCCTTTACATATGTTGTAGCTTGAATACAGTTGCTGTGTGAAAGCACTGTACAAAAGTGCTTCCACATCTTATGTGACTCAGATAGTGGAATTTGCTAACTGGAATAGATCTAATTTTACCCAGAAAATCCAAAGAGTCTAAAATAAAAAAAATGTTGGTCTCTGCCATTGGATTTATCAGGGCATCATAGTAGATGGATAGTGCCTCAGTTATTGAAACATAACTTTCCACTGCTGGTCTGTAGAGAGGATCAGAGATGTTCTTATGGGATCCCAAAGAAGGTTGGCATTTTTGTGTGATGGTGGTGGTGGTGGTGGTGATGGGGTGAACAAAAAGCCAAAAAGCTTGACATCTAGTAAATCATCTTCATGCAGCATTCTTAGTTGCTCTCTCAAATTATTATAAGCACATTTACTGTAAAACCTGTTATTGCCAAGCATGGATACAGTCTTGTAGTTATAAGTGGCTGTTGCTGTGACTAGGATGGCTCTCTCCTTATCTGCTGTCATGAGTCTGTGAGTCTTATCTCTGCTCAGATTTTTTAGATCATCCAGTTCCTGTTCGCTAATATTGTATAACTTCCTTCTTCCTAGGTGGTTTACTGAGGGCCCTGTGGTTATTAGCCTCACATTTTTTCATACACACCCAGGGTGGGGTGCACAGGGAAGGGGTGGTAAAGGTCACTGTTTTTTTCCATTTTATTCCATTTTCATTTCTATCAGGGTTGCTTCCATCTTTATTTTTGTCATTGAAAAATACTTTATGATTCAATTTCCTCACATACAATTTAGCATCTATCACAGTTTCTACTAAGATATTTCTGTTAAAAGGTATAAAAAGTAAGACCATTACCTAAGGTTTCTTGCTCTAGCTGAGTCAGTTGTTTTGTTGAGTAGTTTCAGACCTTAGTTCTGTTTTTTTGTTGGCTTTTGTGTGTCCCTTCTGTTATGCTGATCTCTCCAAGTCCCTATACTCCCGGGTCCCTTTTCAGGACCTGTTCCTCTGCTGTTTGTGCCCTTGTGAAGACCTCTGAGTGTCAGTAAAAGGCTGCTCCATAGTGTGCCTCTCTGTTAGGTTCTGGTTGTACTGTTTGGTGGGTATTTCCCTGTATGATGCTCTCCTCTTGTCCTGTGCTGGGTGTACATGTCAGGTCCACATTCCTAGTGGACCTGGTATAAGTCTTGCCTGTTGTCTTCTTCCACATCTCTCTGGTCAGCAATAGGTGTGTCCAGGGTCCCTTGTGTTCCAATCTTATGCTTGGGGTTGTGGTTAGGTTTTCCATGCCTCCTGTGCCCAACAATACATTCCCCCTATTGTGTCTAGGTGGGTACCTCCTTCTCCTGGTCAAAGTATGGTGGTTTTGTGGTTCCTACTTGTCTCTTAAGTCCTGTTGAATTTTTCCCATCCTCTTCTTAACTTTGTTTTCAAAGTCAGTGATTCTGTTTTCAGGATCTAAAAATCCTGAAGGGGAGTCAAGGCCGTCCTTGCATACATTCTCCAGGTTTAGGATGTTGCTGACAGTGGAATCCTGCTGGGTTTTGTTATACCTAAGGAGGATCTCAACCAGCTTGAGACTAGCATTCTTTAAAACTGTGTCCCACTCTCTAAGTCCTTCTCCACATTGTTCCACATGTTTTTTTTTTTTAATGGCTTTAGTCTCTTAGGAATGAGTTATCTTTCATTACTGTTTGTGATGTAAATCTCTTCCCAGAATAGCCTTTTCAGTCTTTTTACTTGTTTCTTGAGGAGGAGAAAGTTCTGTAGGATCATGTTGGTTGTTGTCTCTTGTTGAGCTGACTGTATGGTTGTCATTCTTCCTATGCTGGGTCATGTTTGCCTGGATAGGTGTCTTCAGAAGGTTTTTAAGTCTCAAATTATCTGTTTCCATATCACTAGTGGTCTTCTTAAAGTGATTCCCTCAAGTGGAGGTGCCAAGGATAAACAAAAACAGGTAATTGAGTCAGGTCTGGTATCCCAAGCGTGACCCAGAGGGTGACAACACTAACAAGAAGCAGAGTGGAAAGGATTAGTCCAGATAAAATCAGTTTAGTTAGCAGATCTAGAATTTCTGTGGTAGGAATAAAGACACCTTGTTGGAGTCTCAAGTAGTTTATTCACTTGAGTGTGTAGACAGATAAGTGTTATTGTGACAAGGGAGGGCATCAATGAGAGAGAGAGTCTCTTAGATCTGCTAGCTAAACTGATTTTATCTGCACTAATCCTTTGTAATCTGTTCCTTTGGTCCTGTCATCCTCTGAGTCACAGGTCGGATACCAGACCTGACTTGAGCTTTCTGGATTATCTCTGTTTTCTTTATATTGCAAAGGTAGGTATAGTGATGACAAATAAAATGTATGGTTACATATATAGACAATTATTATTTGTGATAGCCTAGGTGTTCACTACTGTTTGTTCAGTGATGTTTAATTGCACCTTAAAATATAATAATGAATTTGATCTTTTTACATTGTCGATATGTCAGTATGTTAGATGTTGGTTTATTACACATACTGCATTGTGCTGTATGAGGTCAAACAACTTGGAGAAAAGGAAAAAGATGAGCTTCCCTTTTTTGTTTTGGGGGGAGGTGTGTTGCAATTTTTTTGTGCAACCTTTTCAGCTGGCATTTATCTGTAGTTTAAAATTTTCTTTTATGATGTTTTGTTTTTCAACCAATGGAGACAAAATAATTTATTACAGATCCTGCCCATCTAATACATGTTACATAAAATATGGCAAGAATTCAGAACTACCTTATCTATAACTACATTTCAAGGTCACATACAGAGCACATCTTCCAATTTATTCAGATTTTATATCTCTGCTTTGCTGTGCACATCACTGTTCAGTAAGAAAGCAAGTCAATGAAGTAGCAGTTGTGATAAACACATACCTAAAAAGTTGACTATTAAAAAAGTAGGTATATGCATGTAAATGGCTGAGTCATTTAGTTGCTTCTGCCCCTGGCTTAAGCCATCTTCCTGTTTGTACATCTGCATACAAGGTAATTTAATGAAAAAAATTGGACATAGATCGATGATTAAATTAATTACCCAAAATGTCTGCGTATATCTTTGCTCAGTGACATATATGAAATATTCTGACTGTGTGGTAGTGTGGTAGGGTAAAAGGGAATATTCTGGGAAATGGCCATCTCAGACTAAGTATATCTAAGTTTGTTTTTTGGCCCTTCATTGTCCGTGTTTTGGGACTTACTCTAGTGGGTCTCAAGATTTCAAATGGTTACCTTATAAGAGTACATATACAAAGACAATACTGTCTGACTTTAAGGTAGTTGATTATGCTGAGCTGTGACACAGGTTCATAGATGAGTAAACAAGCTGTATTAATACTCAGTCTTTGTAACTAGTCAATGATATGGACAAGTAGGGGTTGAAGAAGCAAATAACACACAGACAAAAATAGTACACAGACAAAATGACAAAGTGGTTACACTAGACTGTGAGCATAACACTTAAACATCAACCACACTAAGATAAGAAGAGTATGAGAGGAGAAGGAGGTACGGCAGGAAGGTAACCAATGGGCAACAAAAATGCTGACGTCATCTAATGTACTAATTAAAAGGGAACTTGAGCAGATGGTTATAAAAGAGAAGATGCTTGTTTGTTAGTATACAATAAAAAGTATAAAGGGAGTTGCAGACATGGTCAAAATGAACAAAAATGGGACAGACAGAGATCATGGAAATCTTGGAGGGAAAGCAGTGTTATTGCATGAATACATAGTATTAGTCTTCACAAAGAAAAACAAGGAGAGGGTACGAGTCATTGTTGAAGGTAGTGTAGATTTTGGAGAATTTCAGAAAAGCAACATGATGGGATTGATAAGATGTGTAGATAAAAGAATCTACATATGGAGTATAAAAACCGTGACAGAGAGAGAGTAAGTTGTCCTAATAAATTGAACCATGCATAGAATATAAAAGCCAGGGACAAGAGGAATAGCCTCCAAGTGTACTCAGGGACCTGATCACTCTACTAACAGATTCACTGATAGACAGCTTCCCCATGTTACTGGATGCCAGTAAATGCAACCATGTGGAAGTGGTGGAACTGCAAAAACATAAGTGTGTTAGCTTGCACTGCACTTAAATTGTTTCTAGTGCTGTTTTAGCTGCTTTTCTGTAAAAAAAATTCTAAGCTTGTTTCCTGCCTTTCCTGTAACTAGTCTAGTACAGATACAGATTTGCTGTATCCAGGACTGTTTGTAAACTTCTGAGCCCCCAAGCCTTTCTGTATTGGAGGGAAGCCTTCTAGCTTATCAGTGGGAGTGATAAACACTAGGTAGCCTTTCCACCACAAGATGAGTGGTTTCTGGCCCAGAAATTGTAATTTATTGGCTGTTTGGGCAGTTTTTCCAGCTCTTTCAACTTTCTGGTTTAAAAGCCTGCATTTGGGCTTGTTTTCTGACTTTCCTGTAAATAGTCTAGTCCAGATACAGATTTGCAGTATCCAGGACTGTAAGCTTCTGAGTGGTGCCAAAGTCTGCTCTTCAATTGTCTCCCTTAGATCTCCTAGTTCTCTCCTTTCCTTCACTTTTACTAGCTTATTAGTCTAGCACTTTACCAGACTTCTTGTAGCAATTATTGTAGCACACAAAAGTGCTACCAGCACTAAACATTCTACAAGGAAACAGCTCCAGTACTTATTATTAATGCCTAGCCCACCAGGCATGTCTAAAGGTCAGTTCCCTGAGTTTTCTCCTATTAACCTAGTGAACTTGGGCATCCTGAGGCAATGTAGCAACTGCCTTATGTACACTTACAGCCCTCTTCTCTTATCTCCCAGCACTCAGACTTGCAAGAGATGCACTTATATATTCAAAGTGGAAGCCACGCACTCTCCAGCCAAGACCGGAATAGCTGGTCAAAAGGAGAAGGTCAGCAATTGCACCACACCACATGGAACACATAGCCCTCCAGAACACACACCAGCACTGCCTTCACATAAAAACACAAACCACACACCCACCTTCGCGGAGGCTCTCAATAAAAATCTACCCAAACAGCAGAGACCTCCAAGGCAGAAATACACTTGACCATCACATCACAACACTAATCATGAGACACATAACTCTCCTAAACAGTGTGCCACTCAACCAAAGCCCCTAAGGCAAAACAGCATGCCCAACACACTAGTCATAGGTGACTTGATAGTGAGGCACACTGATGTCCCACTCACTAGGCTGAATAAGGAGAAAGTAACAATCAGCTGCCTGTCAGGTGCCAGGATCCACCACATAATGCACGCACTCATATTCCTCAACGACAGGTACAAATATGACTCTGTTATTGTACATGTGGGTGTGAATGACCTGAGATGTACCTCCCTGGACTACATGAAAAGAGACATGGATGAGCTCTCTGATTATGTAGCCCAGGCGGGTATGTCCCTAGCTCTGAGCAGCATCCTACCATCACCCAGAATGATACCACAGTACAAGCAGAAAATGATTGATTTCAATAATTGGCTAAGTTTCTGTGTCATTCTAAGGGGATCCAGTATCTGTCTGCCTGGGATGACATGATTGACAGACCTCGATGATTTGCCAGAGATGGCCTGCATCTGTCACCCCTGGGCTTCTGGATACTGGCCAAGGCTCTTGCCACCCCTATAGTGCCTTTTTGAGGTGGTGTTCCAAAGACCAAATTACCACCATAACACCTACAAACAAATGCAATCTGATAGTCACGCTGCTCAATGCTAGAAGTCTAAATCTCAAAATGCACTTACTCGAAGCACTCCTCAAAATGGTGAACATTGACATTTGTGCTGCAACAGAGACCTGGTTTAAAGCAACAGAAAGCACCCCTGCATTTCCCGGCTATAACTCATTCCACACCTTTCGGCCCCAGAAAGCTCCAAAGGTGGTGGTGTTTCCATATTCATAAAGGATGCACACATCCAGACTGATAGCCCAACATAATGCATCAGAGATACTTCAGGTGCAGCTAACATTGGGTAAAACAGTGATTCAGGTCGTAGCCTGCTATAGGCCCCCAACCATGTCCAAAGACTCACACTCCACATTCCTAAGCACCCTGGAGAATATTAGGGTCCAACCTAACACTTTCACACTAGGAAACTTCAACTACCCCTCCATTAACTGAGAAAACTACTCATGTACCAATTCACTTACCCAATGTTTCCTGGAATTCATTAATTCCAATACCCTGGACCAGCTCGTACTTACCTCCACTAGAGGTAGCAACATCCTTGATTTGGTCATTACTAACATGGGCGACCGTTGCTCTACACCAATAGTCAACTCCTCCCTGGTTAGATCCAACCACAAACTAATTACCTTGGAAATGCACCCCCCCCCCCCCCACAAAGGTAACCTCCATGAAAAACTTCTCCAAAGCTAACTTTGGGCTCCAAAAAACAGAGATGGCTAACTTCATGGCACCCATGCAAATGGAGAATAGTTGCATTACAGCTGAATCATACATCAATGTACTGTATGAATGCGTACACAAATGCATGGATCTCGCCATACCCAATAGAACCAAGACGCTCTACTCCAAAAAAGGGAAGCCAATCTGGTGGTCCCCTGCCATAAACAAGCTCTACAACAGAAGGAGGAAACTGATGCAGAATAAGGTGAAGTCCTAAGACTGGAAAAACTCCCTTATCAGCCTCAGCAAAAAGTTGAGATCTGTCATCAAATCCTCTAAAACTAGCTATGAAAACAGGATTGCAGCAGATAGCAAAGAAAGCCACAAGGCCTTTTATAGTTATGTAAAGAATCTCCACAGCAATACCCAGATTTGCTCTGAGCTACTGCATAATGGTACCTTCTAAACTGAGCCAACAGATATTGCCAATATACTGGCCAACAGATTCAGTGCCAACTTTACCCCCTCTCTCCCCATCCAAAGGACCAATCACAATATCAGTTGATTGCCAGGCACCCAGTATTACTGCTGCACAGGTTAAAACAGCACTGTCCAAGGCCAAGAATACAGCTTCTATGGGACCTGACAATATCCCTGGCTGTGTTCTACATGAATTACAGAGTGAACTGGCACTTCACCTGTGTGTCCTGTTCAACCACAGCCTCACCTCAGGCTTTGTCACTACCGAATGGTGCACTGCTACAGTCATCCCTCTCCACAAAGGAGGAGTGATTACTGACCCTGGAAACTATCACCCCATTAGCCTGATGAGTCTGATATGCAAAGCTATGAAACACATCATCATGGACCTAATAAATAAGGATATAGGGAATCTCCAAACTTTGGATCCCACACAATTTGGTTTTGTAAAGGGTAGATCATGCCTGCTCAACTTGGTTGACTTCCTTGAGTCAGTCACCAGAGCTGTGGATGAAGGCAAGTGGTTCATACAGCCTACCTTGATTTGGCCAAGGCCTCTGATACCATTCCCCTCTCAGAAATTATAGAAAAACTCACTAAGCTAGGCATCAACTCATATATCATTAGGTGAGTTGCAAACTGGCTCACAGATAGAACCCACAGTGTGAAAGTAGCTGACTCCAAGTCAGACTGCTGACCAGTCACGAGTGGAGTCCCACAGGGTTCAGTCCTGGGTCCTCTCCTGTTTGGTATCTACTTCTCTGAAATCCAGGCCAACATGAAGGGACTCTGGCTGACAAAGTTTGCAGATGATTGCAAGTTGGGAGCTATTATTAACTCCCCAAGTGATGATGACATCCTACAGAAAGGCCTCACTGAGACCAATGACTGGTGTCAGAACCATGGCCTTAAGCTCAATACCAAAAAATGTGTCGTCATCCCCTTTGGGAAAAACCCAGCTCCCATGAATTACCACATTGATGGTAGTCCACTGAACACAGAAGGTGTTATAAGAGATCTGGGAACACAGGTTGACAGCAACCTCTCTTTTGACCACCACATTGCCACTGTGGTCAGAAAGTCGTTCTATGTGGCACATCTCATTACTAAGGGTTTTGCATCCAGGAAGAAAGAGGTAATTGTCTCCCTCTACTCTTCCCTCATTAGGCCAGTCACTGAGTACAGTGCCCCATTTGGCATGTACCTCACTAGACACCTGCAACAACTGGAGAGGCCATGAAAGTACCTCACAAAGAGGATCCTAGGCCTTAAACACTTGTCCTATATGGACAGACTCAGAACACTCCAACTATTTTCTGTCTCATATTGCCTACTTATAGGCAATCTCTGCTTAACTTACAAAGCCATGTCTGACCCAGCTCTGTTAGAAATGCTGCATCTAAAGAAATCCCAATCCCTCCACACCACACACTCCAGAGACCTCTACCTCATTAACACAATAAATAGAACATGCTGGAGGGACAGGTTCATAACCCAGAGACTGCTCATGCTATGGAATAGATCTCCCATACATGTCAAACAGAGCACCTCGCTGACCCTCTTCAAGAGAAATCTTGATGAGTGTATGGGAAATATAAAATTCACCCTAGGGATCACTCCAGTGGCTCTACTTAACAGAGGCACTGGAAACTAAGGTTGGGTGGCACGATGTCAGGGTAATCCTATGGGCTAGGCTTGTAAAGGCTCCAGGGCCATTAGCCTAGTACATGCCTATGAACCTATATACATATATATAACAATGTAATGCTATCTTGGACTGACTGACAAACAGAGGATCAAAACAGACAATCTCGCTGGCATGGTATGGGTCAGAATGTGTGATGGGAAAGATATAAATGTGCAGAGACTATCATGCAGTGACACACTAGATGGCCCAGTGTCTATCTCTGCTTTAAGAAAAATGTAATGTTTCATGTGGCATTTAGTTTATATTTGCTTCAGATAAAATGATTATGGATAATGCTTAATATGATACTGTGCATTCATATTTTTACTTGTTTTAATATCTTTTTGCGAAAGTTAATATTTTACATTTTGAAGAAGGCTGTGATATAAAATTTTATTAATAATTTTCTATGCCTGCTTTATTTTAATGTGACTTCTGATGACTGTGTATTTTGATTTTTTTGTCTGATGCTAGAGTGTTGCATTTGTTTTTATACCTAGAGACGTTATAGATGCAAAGTTATACATCTGTTGTTTGCATACGGCTGTGTGTTGTTCAGTACTGCACTGTTTGACATAATGACTACCACAGGATATCAAAAGAGCTGATTATACTAACATTGTATTCATATATAAAGATTTTTTTATATTTATGTTATGACTGGTCATCTTGATTGCATGTGTGATACAATATCTTGTCATTTGTAACACTCAACACATAAAAGGCTAATATCTATGGTTTAGTCATTCAGATATTTGCATCTAATTTTACTAATAATATTTGTGAATGTGTGACTTGTATATCAACATTGGTTTACTGTAAACATATTTTATATATTTTTTGCACAATCTAACAGAGATTGGAATAAGCATTGCATTACTACTCCTATAGTTTTTTCACTTACCCAGTGAGGTGGGGGGAGATCCCCACTGGAGCTCTCCCTTCTGTTACCAAGCACCCGGGTGCCCAGGTATGACCCACTCTGGGGACAGTGTCAGGTAGGAAGTTTGACTAGGATGGTACGCCTGTTAAAGAGTATCACAGGTGTCCTAAGGAGAGTTCAGGGAGGAGAGGAACCTCCTGTGGAGCAGAAGGGCAAAAGGTTGCTTGATCTTGATTTTGAGTATGAATACAGACCATGAAAATGGGGCCTCATGATCCTTCTGGATTTTTGGCTTTTAAGCAGGAGGTGTCAGAAAAGTTACCACAGGGATAACTGGCTTGTGGCAAGTGTTCATAGTGACTTCGCTTTTTGATCCTTCAATCTCGGCTCTTCCTATCATTGTGAAGCAGAATTCACCAAGCGTTGGATTGTTCACCCACTAATAGGGAAAGTGAGCTGGGTTTAGACCATCATAAGACAGGTTAGTTTTATCCTACTAATGATATGTTGTTGCGATAGTAATCCTGTTCAGTACGACAGGAACCACAGGTTCAGACATTTGGTGCATGCAGCCAATGTTCTCCACTAGAAAATGTATTTAGTTTTTGATAAGATAGTTGGTATGTGTTAAATATGGAGTGCATATGAAATATAATAATGCATTTCTCCAAAACATTTTAACATAAGACAGCAAAATATCAAAACCACGTAAACCTGGATTCAGTAAAACCATTAGCCTCTCTCAATTATAACAATATTCCTAAGATAACCTTAGATAGGAGCAAGTACTTTGATCCTCCCTTGATGATAAACAAACAAATAAATAAATATACTGTACTATACAAAAGTAGACAGATTTATTCACATTTTACCCTAACACACAAACATCCCTGAAAAAACAAGATTTGGCTTAGAACATTATTTCTCACATTAATTTGTAATATAATGCACATAGTCCTTGTCTATTTTTTTTATACATTTAGTGCAATTCCCCCATAAATTAAAACAGAAACGTAAGTTTAAATTATACAACATTTTGTCACTTTCTTGACCTCCCCTAAAACATCCTTTGGCCTTCCAGGAAGGCTCACTCCATTGTTTGAGGAACATTCACTTAAAAACTAGGATTTATTTTTTAATTGTTTATTGGTTATAGAAGCAAAGACAATTAACATCATTAGTTTTTCATAATTTTGAACTTTAGTATAAGCAATCACATAGCAATAACCAATGACTGGGCATGGTATATTGAAAATTTACCAATGGTTGGTGTGGTTTAATTACGAGTGTAAAGCCTGAATGATTAAACAAAGGCAACCATGGGCAAATCTACAGTATATCACACCCAGGTGTTGGATATTGCTATTATACAATGACATTATTTAAGAAAAAAAAATACTTACTTTTCTTAAACAATGTCTTTGTATAATGGAGCCATGGTATTCTGCCTTTTTCCCATATCCTGCTGCTTTCTTGATGTACCGCACATGTGTATAGGACTTACATTCCCATGCTTACATAGTATATCTGTGCTTTGGAAAGGAAGGAATGGAAAAAAGGAAGATCTCTGTTGATTCTTTATTTAAAAAAAAAGTTTGAAATCCAGACAGTTCAGAGGTATGAACCAGATGGAAAATCAGGTACGTTTCTTTAGTTTTGCATAACGTACCTGATTTTCCTTGTAATTTTTATGCCCTCAGTATGCACCTCTCAGCCTCTTAGCTCAATAAAACTGGAAAGTCATAGCATATATTAATAGAAAAAAGTCCAGGTGACCAGACTTCTTTCTATTGCTATGTGCTCGATTTACAATGGGAGTGCTAGTTGGGGTGACCAAAGTGTGCACATTTTTAAATGTCAATGACCTGTCAATGTATAATAGCTAATAACATCAGCTAATAGAACCAGCATTGCCACTAACAAATAACAAAGTAAAGTAATTACAGAAAATATAACTAGATATATATACTATGTATACCAAATGCTTGTAATTAAGTAAATGATTTAAGCTAGACATTACATAACAATCATGTTAAATAGAATGGTTGATGCAAATAATAACTTATGTTACAATGGGGATAACAATTTAGTGAATCGTTATTTTATTAGTTTATTTTTCATTATTAAAGTTTAAAAATATATCTATATCTATATCGGAGACTGGCTACTTCTTTAATTTGTTTAATGTTGTTATATATACTGGAATCCTAGTAGTCATAACTAATTTGTTAAAATGAATATTCAGACTAAAGCTAATAGCATCATGATCAGAGAGAGGACATGGAAAGATTTTAAAGTTGTTAATCTTGGAGACCAGATCCTTTAAAGTAGATGTGTCCAACCTGTGGCCCGTGGGCCGCATGCGGCCCTCAGAGCTCTGCCATGCGGCCCTCTACCTCTAACTCCAACATCGATGTACGCATGCCCCAAAACACTTTTTTGTTGTGTTTTTTGCAGCCATGACCTGTAACTCTAACATCGGTGTGCACATGCACCAAAGCATCCTTCTAGTTTTGATTTGTTTGCGCCAAAGAAGGGTCTGTGGGTTCGCACCATTATTTTGCGCCAAAGAATCAATGTGTGTGTTCTTGCTGAAGAGGGACTCGTCTATGGATTTGCTGCCATTGCCCTTTAAGGAGACAGCACTTAACCTGTGTTAATAGGTAAGTATGGTGTGAGTGAGTGCATGCATGAAAGCAGAATGTTTGTGTGCGTGAAAGTAGAAGTGTGTGTGTGTGTGTGTGTGTGTGTGTGTGTGTGTGTGTGTGCTTTATGTGTGCATGACAGAGAGACAGAGAGCGACACATGCACAAAGAGGCTAACGTACAAACAAGTTAGCTCACAAATGCATCCTACATTAAAAGTACACTTTCATTAAATTGCAGCTTTTCTGACAGGGAGAGTGTTGTATTGAATATGAAATCATACCTCTCAACTGTATGGATTTTCGAAAAAATGTCTGGATTTTTGCCTCATCTTCCAATTTGTGCCTTTTGCTTAGGAAATAAAAGTAGTCATCCAAGGCAATGCAGTCCCAGGGATAAAGCCTGAGATAGCAGCCTAGGGTTAATGGGTCAGTAATGGATTGACTAATGTGGGACTGTAGCATATAAAGTTTATTGTTTTTTTTTTGACAAACAAAAAAATCACCCAGTACTGTCTTGTCATTGGTGGGTTCTAAGCAGTGGTAGATTGGACAACAGTAAGCATATATTTGGTGGATCATCAATACTGGCAAATCAGGTGGGCACAATGTCATTTTTTAAATGTTGGGGGTTTTAGTGTGTATGTGTGTTTGTGTTGGGAGTGCTGCAATAGTAGATGATTATTAAAGACAGAAACTTACAAACTGTGGAGAATATGTTTCTTTGTTTCAAAACCTGATACTTGGGTACTAGCAATGCCGAAAATAGATTTTTAAGACATAGCTTCTTGCCATTTACAGTGGATGGATATTTACATTTAATGGACAATGTTAGCAGTATGAGTGTGGTCCTGTAGGGATCTGGAGGATGCTAAGTCTACCACTGTCAATGTCTTGTAAAGTGACCTGGAAATGGATATTGGGATGTTACTGAAAAAATACAGCAAGTGGGCCTTGAAATGTAGTTTAATTAAACAAAGTGCACTTGCAATTTACAGGCCATAATTTAATTTATTTCAGGTAGTCCAGATCCTGGTAGACTGTATACCATTAGACTTAATTAGGGAGAGGTGTCATTCTGTGGAAATAAGCAGACCTAGTTTCAGTGAAAGCTCTGTGGTTGTTTGCAGGTAGGAAGTTGCAGGATGTGGAGCCAATGTGTTATTATTTTTAATGGATTTGTCATTTCAAAGTATGGTTTTCTTTGTTGCAAAAGAAGGCAGGATTGAATGAGCCATATAATGCTTAACTGACAATAATGGGATAGAAACATTATACGTGATGTATAGTGTTTGCAGCTACACTTGTTTTAATGGTGTCTGTGATGCATAACTATTTTTGGGCCTGTGTCCCAATTTTATTTTTCGCTTTGTCCAGAATTCTTGCTCTAACGTTGAGAGGTATGGTTCCATGCTAAATCAGAAGGTTGTATTTACCTTGGAAGACTTTTCAGCATAATTATGAGAAACAGAACGTTTTTAATATCTCCACTTATTTCCAATATAAACTGCCATGTAACCTTGCAAATAACTTTCTTATTACGCTACTTTAATTCTTTTGGAATTGACAGGTCTGCTTCATTGGTTCGGACGTAAGCATAGTGTGCTATGACTGATTTCTTGCAGCAGTCTGTGGCTTACTTATCACAATAACTTTTCTGTGTTTCTGGGTGTGTGATCAGTTTAACAGTTTTAAAGATGTTTTCCAAAATTAAATAAATACATAATAAATGAAAAAAAGTAATCCTTTCTTCACTTTGAGCTATTGACAAAGTGTGGGAATTTTTTTCAAAAGCGATGGTCAGCATTACGGCTAAGTAAACGGTCAGTCTGTGAATAACTTCTGCACAAATTAAAATGTCTGAATGTCAAATGGCTTTAGATTGGAGGGAAGTTATATGTTTACTCCAGTATGTAGTATGATCTTAGAGAGTTTATAGATTTCTTATTGATTTAATTTTTGCTGAGCAGTTGTTTGTTGATTTATTGATAGTCCTTTTGGTGGTGGGAAATTGCATGGATGAATCCATTTCTATTATGAATTTTTTTTCAAATATTTTGACTTCCAGACAATTTCAATCAGTGAGACTGTGTGTGTGTGTGTGTGTGTGTGTGTGTGTGTGTGTGTAAGAGACAGAGATTTAATATGTATACTGAATATATTTTTGCAAATGGAATTCTTAGTTAAATAGGCCCCTCTTCTTAGACAAGTAGACTTGAGTAACCAATATTAGATCTTAGCCATCCAGCTGGGAAAGTTTAGTATGTGGATTTTCCTTCCGGTTTGATGAAGGCTATGCTACTTACTTAAGGAGTACATTCATGGCTATCCATCCAGTTGTAGTGTTGTTGAACTACATTGTTTGATAATGAGAGGAGCTTTTTGCAGAAGTTGAAAGTTTTTGTGTCAAGAACCTGTCTATACAAAGTGGCTTGTTTATGTTGCAGTGAAGGCTGTGGTCTTTGTAGTGAGTGTTTTAAATATAACCAGTATTTCTGAGGTGGAGAAAGTCTCTTAAGGCAGGATCTTTCTTAGCCTGGAAAGCAAGCCAGTGATGAAATTTATAAGGGCCGGTGAGAGACAGAGGAAAGCAAGAAGCTTTTTAGTCTGTTTGGATAACTAAATGAACTCAGTCCTTTGACCTTTTTTTGTCAGAAATGGTTGTAGTCTTTCTTTTGGCATGGTGTTTTGCTGAGGCACGTGCCAAAAGGGGTGTTGCGCTCAATAATTGCTCTTGTAATGGAAGAATACAGGGATGCTATGACCTCCTTGACCATGGATGAGATACCCTTTCTAATGAGGTGGGCCATGTAAAAAGCTTTCCATACAATGGAGACAACGTGGTGGTCAAAAGTCAGGTTTCTATCAACCTGGGTGCCCAAGCACCTCACGACTGATTGCGTGCTTACAACATTGTTATTAATGTGATAATCTGTGGGGATATCACTCTCCTCAAAGGGGATGATTGTGCATTTTTTGGCATTTAGCTTGAGACCATGTTTCTGGCACCAGTCATTTGTTTGGGTGAGACCCTCTTGTAGCTTATTCAGAATTGTTTTATTAAGTCAGTAATGTGAATTCTTTACTTTATTGCAAATTTGTTGGCTTATTTTTGTGGATTATAGTATTGTAGGACTGCTAATGTTGACATTGTATGTAGATGGACTGCTGGAGTGGTTTTCCCAGTGAGAAATGCTAGTGCTGTAGTGAATATCTGTTTATTTGTAAAAAAAATCTATATATTAACTAAGATGTTAGAGTTAACTGTTAGATTAGAGAATTAAAATCAGAATGAGAATTAGAATTTTAAGGCAAATATTAGGCATTTATTACATTTATTAATTGTTCGAATGCACCTACAGTACAGCCAGGAGGTCGACTTTGGTCTCCTGTGGCAGCGAAAGAGTTAACTATATGATATATTTTATATGCGGCCCCAAGACAATTTCTGTTCACTCAATGTGGCCCTGGCAAGCCAAAAGGTTGGACATCCCTTAAAGTAAAAAATGTTGTCAATCCTAGAATGGCTATCAAAAGTAAGAGAGTAAAGCGTATAGATCAATGAATCATTTAGGTGACAAACATCATTTAAATGTAACATACTGGATCAATTTTTAATGCCTAAGCTGTCACGAAAATCCTAGGAACTCTCCTTGCACCAACTTTATACTTATCAGATATGCAATTACAATTACCCCCATTATTAAACTGCTATTTATATTATGCAGAATAATCTCTATGGTTTTTTTGAATATTTAGCACCAAGACCTGGTATCAAATACAGATTACCAAAGTTATAATTCTGTTATGGTATCCAGATATTACCATTGAAAACATAGTGGGCTGGATTCATGAATGGCTAAACTTCCTGCTGCTACTGTGTAAGCAACACACTGCACACACAGTAGTGCATTATTTTGTATTCGTTAAATGGATCTACATGTAAACAAAGGTAAATGGCAGAGTATGCTAATGAAAACATAACTAGCCAAATTACATGTCAATTAACCAATCCAAGATGACAGAGCCATTCAGGAAGCTATAAAGTAATTGTGTACATTTGGTGTAGCTCTTTGCCACAAACTCCAAAACCTATTGGAGTATAGCATCCACCACACTTGGAAAAAAAAAACAACGTTAGGGGCTGCTGCTGCTCTTTTGTATGTGTATGCATAACTCACTCATACCTATCCTGCTGCTGATAGACCTCGGACAAGGAGAAGAAGGGTGTTCAAACCCTGTTTAACTTATAATGGATATTGAAATATTAGAGTGATATACGTTTGATAGGGAAACACTACAGGAACTCTGTAGCCTATGCCGTCCCCATCTCAGACCCATGGGAAATCGAGAAGAACCTATAATACTGGAAACTAAGGTATATGTAGCATTAAGGATGTTAGCTACTGGTACATTCCAGAGACTTACAGGGGAGTATCACAGGCCTCAGCCTCCAGAATACTGCATCAATGTCTTAATTCTATACTAGAACATGCAAAGGAGTACATCTAGTTTTCATGCACACCAGAGGAGAGAGCAAGACAAATGCAGAAAATGTATGCTGTAGCAAACTTCCCTGGAGTTTTGCAGGGCATAGAGTGCACTTGCATAGAAATAAAAGCCCTGCCTGATGTGTAAAGAAGGAACTACATTAAATGGAAGAGATTCCACTCAATTAACTGTAATGTCAGTAGTGACCAAGGGATCACCTTCAACGTGTGTGCAGGCACCCTATGATGTTACCATGGCTCACACATACTGTATGGCACACCTCTCTGCTTTACAGAAGGTTTGCTAGGGATGATGTTCCACAAGGCCATCTACTGTGTGATGCATGCTATGCACTGGAGCTGCAGCTGATGACACCTATCAGAAATGCACACACACCCACAGATGAAGGCTACAGTGATGCCCACGCTCAAGCTAGAAACATCATAGAGAGTGTTTGGCATGTTGAAGTCATGTTTATACTGTCTAGACACATCAGGGGGTGCCCTGCAGTATGATCCAGGCACCTGCACAGAAATGCTCACAACCTGTGCCATGTTGCACAATATTATTTTGAGGAAACAGCTGCAACAGGGACATCAAGGTCCAGGACCACAAATTCCTGGACCACAGGCAAGGTTAGCACCTCCATCACATACAGACAAAGAGTCTGAGGGAGACGTTCCAGCTGCAGAGTGAGCCAGCAGATGTATAGATGCACAATATGCCCTTGTCCTGGCTAAGAGGTAAAGGATAGCACACACACTCTTCAGCTAATATGCAAACAATAGCACACACATTCACCAGTGAAGGAATATACATAACAACCTAAGCATATATAAATATTAAAACTGACAGCCAATGTCCACAAACTTTACTTACTAATGTAATGGCTATGTACAGATAGCATTGGCCCCTACACTACTCATACCTGCAGTAATGTCAAAGTAGGTGTGGAATCTGTAGTATACTAAACAATGTGTAAGAAGATAAATGTAACTGATATACCTGTATACAGTTAGTCATAAATGTACTCAACCATATCCTGTGTCAGGTGTCCACCGATGGCATTATTGGCTTATAGGAATGATATCTGCATTATACAGCTATGCATTGTACACAGTAATGGGGCATCAAGCTGGTCACTTAGCCACTGTACACAAAACAGTCAGCAGGAAAATTATATCAGCAGTTTCAAAAATAGAACAATAAGCAGGAATGCCATATCAGTGATTTGAATGCATGACTTACAATACAAACTGAAAAAAAATCCTTCCAAAATGTACAAAAACATCCCAAATATTCTTATGTGATACATATGCATAAAATCAACATACTGATAAAGACTCACTTAGCTAGCCATTCAGTGCATCAGACATATTTGCAACCCTAAGTCAAATCCATGTGAACAAAGGGCATAACACAGTCATCATCATTTGCTCAGGGTGGGTGTGGGGGTGGGGGGGCAGCAGGCTAAGGCAGACACCAACGTAGTGACTGTGCATCAGTAAGAAACACAGATCATTCAGTAAAGTAGGAAATATCTCAGGACCATTAACAGGAGATGTATATACATTAAGGTTTTCTTAGCTTGCATTTGTGTGAGTCAGTCTGGGGAGTTTTTGTGAGTTGTGTGTGTATGTCTGCATAAAGACAATCAAGCTCTGTGTATTGCTCCTTGACCATGCAACCTGCCTCTTCCAGCAGTTGCACTGCCACTTTTATGTCCCCGGTTTGAAGTTGAGGTGCTACCTGAATGCAAGCAATGACTGCTGGTTGAGTTCTTTTAACAACTGCGTCCAGGACCACAACCCCATGGCCTACCATGTCTGAGTATGGACACCTCAATTTCTCACAGAACAGTGGAAGTGGTGCCACTATCAGAGTGGGATCTGGCACAGCCATGTTGGCTAACACCAGAGAATGTTGCAACTCTATGGACACATGGATGCCAACCCTCCCTCTGCAGATGTACCATCACAGGCAGTGCCTGATCTAGTGTGGCATTCATGCTAACCTAGGAGTCACCCACACAGCTGAGAGACTCACAAATGTCACAATGTGTTATGTTTAGGACTCACACTACCTCTTCTGAGGCCCTGGTGGAATGCGCCCATGCCTCCATGACAGCTCTGTACATATGTCTGTTGGCACGTAATGACACAACAGCATCAGACAAAGGGTGGACAGTAGGCCTCCTCTGAACACCTCTAGCAACCTTCCTGTATGGTACCACACCATCACAATGGAAAAAGTGAAAAATGTAATTTGTAGTATTCTTTAGCACAACCATTGCTCAGTATTTGTAATTCGTGAGTGATATGTGTCTGATATATGCCTATCTCTGTAGTACAAACTGTAAATGCAATGACCTTGACCACATAACAGACTTGTTCTGGAATTCAAATCCATACTGAGTGAAGGGAAGGCAGAAAGCATTACTCGATTTATGATGTACTTTCTTCACAACTTCATCTGCTGTTATTTTCTATTTCTTGCCTTGTGCAGTTACTCTCTCCTGAGAGGTGTGCAATCAAGCTCACCTGCATTAGGAAGAAAGTGAAACATTTTATTTGGGCAGCCTTCTGTAGTGCAAACAGGGTTAGTGGCAATGTGTGGACATGAGCACTCTGGACAGTACTGAGTGGAGAACATCCACCTGCTGTGTCACTGTCTGTGGCACAAGGTGTAAGTGCAGTCACATTAGACAAAGAACACATGATCCAGGATTCAAATCCAGATAATACTTGGATGTTCTAGGAGAAAGGTATGTTCAGTCTTTTAAATATATGCAATGAATCCACACTTCCTTCCCATTCACCTTTTGTTGCTCCAGTGTTATCACTATCTGTTAGTCTAACAATCCATGTCTCTTGCACAACTTGTAACTGTGATAATCTCAAAGGTAATTGTTTTATTTTTATAATAACTTCATCTGGGTTTTTAAAACTCAGGACCCAGCTAGCTCAAATCAGTTTCAATGTAATAGAAAATGTCAGTTTGTACTTTATCTTTTTCTTCACGTGCACTCTTTTATTACTTCCATAAACTGCAAATTATGTTTTTGTATCAATGCAAAATACTTATCCTCAGTGTATACAGGACAGCCAGCCAATGATAACTTCCTGCCAGGTTACTACAACTGCCAAAGTACTGGCTTCTTTTCTTAGTATGTTACACATTGTCCCTGGGATTCAATAAACTGAAATCTCCATGCAGGAACAGTATAGCCATTCCTGCATGGAATATGGCTGCCGAGCAATCCAGTAAACTGCTGTTCTGATGTGCATGACCCTGCCTACACTATTCCTGCATGGACACCACTGCATAATGCTAATAACCTCATTTGCTGGTGAAAACCATGCAAATTACGTGAATTAGCGATTCAGCAAGCAGTCAAGCATCCGTGCAAGAATAGTATTAGTTGCAGAAATGTATCCGGCTAATAGCTGAATACATTTCTGCAACAATTAAAATGGAGGCATGACAGCTCAAATAAAGCATGGATTATAATCTTTAGGCATGCTAATGGCCAAATATATGGCCATTAGCATGAACGAGTGTTTTATTTTTCTAAAAATGAAAGTTTTTTTTTTGGCTGATCTCGGCCATTTAAGCATAGGGCAAACGGGATTGTGCCAAAAATACAAAAAATGTGAAAACACAATTTTAAGGGAAATCTGCATTTTGCCATTATAGTCTATGTATGCAGAATCAAGACAATACCAGGGAACAGTGGTTTCTAAGGGGAAAGGCTCTGGAGTAGTGCAGTAACTTGGGACTAAGGCAGTGGGATATGCAAATGAGGGGACATTTACTGAATCACAAAAATATTCTAAGTGCCAAACTGCACCTAACCATGTAGGGGCTATAACATGATCATTTAAGCAGGAGGAGCAGTATACATGAAAAGGGGGGGGGGGGGTGTCATGCATGGTGTAAGCACATTGGAGCTCTATGACCCTAGATAAGCTTAGCTAAGCACAGCTAAGCAAGGAGGTGTGTCTGAGGCCTTATTGACTTATTCCATGAAATGAAGAACATGTACGCATTTAGGGAGGACCATTTCTCAGTGTTTGCATTAGCTAAATGGGTTTGTGTGGCATGCAGTGGGTCTAAAAAAAAAAAAAAAAATCTGGAAATAGCAGGACGGTTTACATTTGGGCACTGGGTTTGCGCAGTGCACCTTGAGGCTTAAAAGGGGAAGAAGTGGGAATGGAAAATGGTAGAAAAAAGGGAAGTAGCAGAATAAAAGCAATCAAGTATAAATTACATAGCTAGCAGGTGGAATGCGTCATAGTCAGCCAATCATACAGGCAGCATCTGCAGCACAACAGTATAAACTATGGAAACACCTTACAGTCTGTTTTTTCCCACAAACTCTGCACCATTGGTGTACACATGTGGGGGAATTTTAACCAGAAAAATGTTAGGGGATGCCATTGCTTTAATCCATCAGTATGTGCTAGAGGCTGAGAGTGGTGAGGAGGATAATGCTGACAACTGCCACAGACCGAGGAGGAGGAGAAGAGTGTTTAGACCCAGGGTAACTTACCAGGGGCTATATGATCTGGAGATAGTAGAGTGCTACAGGGTGGATAGAGACATACTGCAGAAAATCAACTCAGACCCAGAGCCAACAGAAGGGAACACATCTCAGTGGATACTAAGGTATGTGTAGCCTTAAGAATACCAGGTACAGCTACTTTCCAAAGACCTACTGGGGACATCATGGGGGGGGGGGGTTCACAGGCATCACCATCCAGGGTACTCCATCAGTTCCTGGATGCCGTGCTACTACATGCTGGTGAGCACATTTACTTCCTCAACACCTGTGAGGAGAGGACCAGCAATATGCGTCTCTTCCCCCATGTAGCAGAATACCCAGAGGTACTGGGTGCAATAGACTGCATGCACATCCACATCAAAGCACCAACTGGTGAACAGGGTAGGGTCTGCATAAACCGCAAAGGCTTCCCCTCCATCAACTGCCAGGTTGTGTGCAATGCCCAGGGCATTATCATGAATGTGTGTGCTGACAGCCCTGGAAGCTATCATAACTCCCACATTTGGCATTCATCACAGCTGTACCAGGCATTTGCCAGTGGGAGCATCATGTATGGCCATCTGGTGGGGGATACTGGCTATGGACTGGAGCCATGGATGATGACACCCATCAGAAATGCACACCCACCCACCCAAGAACACCATAATGAGGCACACGCACAAACCAGGATCATTATAGAGTGTGTGTTTGGGATGCTCAAGTCATGGTTCCAATGCCTGAACACATCTTGTGGAGCCTTGCAATACTCTCCAGCCACATGTGCACACATGTTCATAGTATGTGCCATGCTACACAATATGATCCTGCAGAAACAGCTGCAGCAGGAGCAGCACGGGGAAGGGCACACAGCCCACCACCATTGCTAAGGTCCCCACAGGCATAGAGGGACTCAGAGGAAGAGGCCCCTGAGCCTGGTCCTGTAGCGGCAGATGGAGGCATGCCCAGTATACTCAGGCCTTGGCAAAGAGGCAATGCATAGCACATACACTGACACTGTAAGGACCCCCAGGGACTGACACCTCTCTCTGACTCGCACACACAGTAAAATGGATGACACACACATCACATTACCTGTACCTTACCATGTATAGGCAGTGTACTGTGTGCATTCAACATAGGCAGCCCTCAAGTACCATCCTCACAACTGCTGCAGGCACAAGGTAAGTCAGTCTTCTTAACAATAAATGAAAGGATTAGTATGTTTTGGTAGCATATCTATGGTAATGCTGCATGTATGCAAGGGAATGGGGTGGCCTACTGGGATAGCAGCAGACAGCTGACAGTTATGTGGGACACCAGGAAATGTCTGCCCAGTACTGGCCTCCCCACACTATGCAGTAGTACCCAAGGTGGCAAATCCCACTGCAGTATATGTGTGGGTCATAGGTCACAGGCATGGATGTCAGTGTGGGGGTCCCATACCCACCCCTCAGACCCACACAGCAAGTCAGCTGAAGAAAACCAGAGAGAAATGTCTGGCAAAGGCCCACAAATGGTGGCAATGTTGAATTACCACCCTACAGACTCATAGAGTGATAGCATAGCAGGTCTCACAGTTGCAGTAAGGCTATGAAGGGTAAGAAGTCTGAATCTCAAATGTATGCCATTACTATCTGACCTGTGGTCTTTACTGATATGCCTCTAGTCCCCAAGACAGGGCACAATAGTATGGTAAATGGAACCAAAATGTAAAGCAAATATCAGCACGGTCTGTGCAAATGTGTACAGTTGACAGGTGTGCCCACTCATATACCCACAGAAATGCAGTAACATGTATGTTTGCAGGGAAATAGCAGAATAGCACACATTGGCAGGGCTGTCCCAATACACATGAAAACATGTTGCATGTCCACAATATGGAGGGGTCAATGAGCTATGTGTATGTGTGGTTAATACTGTCAAGATTTGGCCAGCACGTTCTCCTGGCTTTCGTCTTATAGTGCGCTAGGTACAGTGCTGTCATTGACAGGGCCATGTGCAGATAACTGCAGTGCCAACTATTATGCAGGTCAGTGACACCTACTGCTCTGCCACTGACATACCTGGAAGTCACAGTGCTATGTGGAATATACTACACATATAATGGACTTCTTGAAGGCTTTGTAGCCAAGGTGCTAAGGCTTTTGCGAATATAGTGCTTTTTTGGTACTGTTGCCAGTGGTTATTTTCAATATTCTGTATCCAGGACTCTTTGTAAGCATCTGAGCCCCCCAAACCTTTCTGTGTTGGAGGGAAGCCTTCTAGCTTATCAGTGGGAGTAGTAAGCATTAGGTAGCCTATCTACCACAAGAGAAATGGTTCCTGGCCCAGAAATTGTAGCTACTGGCCATTTGGGCAGTTTTTTCCCATCTCTTTCAACTTTCTGGTTTAAAAGCCACACTTGCGCTTGTTTCCCGCCTTTCCTGTAACTAGCTTAGTCCAGATACAGAGTTGCTGTATCCAGGACTGTTAGTAAGCTTCTGAGCCCCGCAAGCCTTTCTGTGTTGGAGGGAAGCCTTCTAGCTTATCAGTGGGAGTGGTAAGCACTAGGTAGCCTATCTACCACAAGAGGAGTAGTTCTGGCCCAGAAATTGTAGTTTATTGGCCGTTTGGGCAGTTTTTTCCATCTCTCTCAACTTTTTGGTTTTAAAGCCCATGTTTGCACTTGATCTCCACCTTTCCTGTAACTAGTCTAGTCCAGGTACAGATTTGCTGTATCCAGGACTGTTTGTAAGCTTCTGAGCCCCCCAAGCCTTTGTGCTGGAATGGAGCCTTCTAGCTTATCAGTGGGAGTGGTAAGTACTAGGTAGGCTGTCTACCACAAGAGGGGTGGTTCTTGGCCCAGGAACTGTAGTTTATTGATCATTTGGGAAGCTGTCCATCTCTTTCAACTTTCTGGTTTAAAAGACCACATCTGCACTTGTTTCCCATCGTTCCTGTAACTAGCCTACTGGAAAGCACTAGAAAGCTTTAAACTGATACAAGCCTTCTAGCTTAAAAGAGAGTCTTTGGAGTGATTAAGTATCAGCTTTCTGTATTTTCTTGCTGTACTTAATGTTTTCTGCCTAAACACTGATTTTTCCAGTGTTTATTGCGATTCAAAAGCTTGTTTTTTCACATATTGTACTTATTTGACTGCCTGCACTTTTAAAAAGTCATTTTTTGTTTAAATAATTTGTTTAACTGTTGTAGGCTACACACTAAAGTACGATAGCCTTTTTTGATCACTTGTAGTCGTTTAAAGCTGTTTTAAGTGTACTTTTTATGGTTTTTGCCTTATCTTTTCAAAAAAAAAAAAAAAACAAAAAAAAAAAAAGAAAAACATTCCTTGTTTCCCACCCTTCTAAGCTAGAAGAGTCCGGTTTTCAGGCTAGTGCTGAATTCAGGGCTGTGTTACAAGTTTCTGAGTTCCCATACCTTACTTGGATAGAGGGAAGTTTCTCTGTTCACCTGTGAGAGAGGGGAACTTTGAGCAGCCATCTGTCCCTGGAGGAGTGGTTCCAGCCCAGAAGTTAGTAGTTTAAAAACCGCATTTGCACAGCTTTGCATGCCGGGCAGCACTGGTTAGCTACGGTTAAATTATTCCCGGCTCCACTAAGTCTCCTCTTCAGTTTTTCCCTTGAAACTAGTCTCTCAACCTAAGCACTCAAAAAGCATCCTACAGTCCAGCACTTGCTCAGACCTAATAGCAAGCACTAATATACCCCGACACTTGATTGCCCAGCAGGGCAAGGCTCTTTATCCACCCCTCACCAACCAAGTGACTAAGCAGCTCATCCTACTATTCAGGCATGACCAAAGGGCAACTTCAGGTGTACTTTCCAGTCCAGCTGGTGAACCTGGGTATCCTGAGGCAATGTTACAACTGCCTCATGTACACAGACAACCCTCTCCTCCTACCACAAAACACTAACATATGCGAGAGATGCAATTATACAGCCAAACTGGAAGCTAAGGTCTCTCCACCCAAGACTGGAACAGACAGTCATGAGGAAAAGGTTAACACTTGCACCACACCTCCAGCCTCACATAGACCTACTAAACCAGCACTGGCAAAAAATACACATAAATACACTAAATCATACTCGGAAGCTCTAAATAAAAACCTGCAAAAGCATCCGAGAGCTCCAAAGCAGACACCCAAAAACCTGCACCTCCTGTCACAAACCAGACAACACATAAAACACAAAATCAATGTGCCGCACAATCACAGCCCTTAAGGCGAAATAACATACCTAACACACTAGTAATAGGTGACTCTATAGTCAGGCACACTGACGTCCCACTCACTAGGCTGGACAAGGAGAAGGTTACTGTTAGCTGCCTGCCGGGATCCAGAATCCGCCACATAATACAAGCACTCATGTCACTCCAGAACAAGTACAAATATGACTCTGTCATTGTTCATGTTGGTGTGAATGACCTGAGACATACCTCCCTGGACTACATGAAAAGAGACATGGAAGAGCTCTCTGATCATGTAGCCCAGGCGGGTATGACCCTGACTCTGAGTAGCATCCTGCCCTCACCAAGAATGATACCTCAGTATAAAGAAAAAATTATCAATTTCAACAATTGGCTAAGCTTCTGGTGTCATTCAAAGGGGATCCAGTGTCTGTCAGCCTGGGATGATATGCTCAACAAGCCGCATTGCTTCACAAGAGACAGCATGCACCTGTCACCCCTAGGCTTTTGAATACTGGCCAAGGCTCTTGCTGCCCCCATAATGCCTTTTAAGGCAAGGCTCAAAAGTCAAACTCACCTCCATAAACAGCACAAATAAAAAAATGAGGGTTATGCTACTGAACGCCAGGAGTTTAAACCTCAAAATGCTTGCACTCGAAGCACTCCTCAGTATGGGGAACGTCGACATCTGTGCAGTAACTGAAACCTGGTTCAAGGCTCCAGAGAGCACTCCAGCACTACCGGGCTACAACTCATACCACACATTTTGGCCACAGAACACGGACTGAAACACAAAAAGAGGGGGTGTATCCATATTCATCAAGGATACCTACACCTCCAGGTTAGTGGCACAGCATGATACCTCTGAGATCATCCATGTGCAACTAACATCAGGAAAATCTGCAATGCAAATTGTGGCCTACTACAGATCACCCTCCATGATCCAGGACCACCACTCTGCCTTTCTGGAGACACTGGAAAACATGAAGGTCCTACCAAACATCCTGATATTGGGCAATTTCAGTTACCCTACCATTAACTGGGAAAACTACTTGAGTACAAACTCCCAGGCTCAGCGCTTCCTGGAATTTATCAACTCAAACACCCTGGATCAGCTGGTAAACTCCCCTACCAGAGGTGAAAACATATTAGACCTGGTCATCACCAACATGGGTGACAGGTTTTCTGCACCAGAGGTCAACCTGTCACTGGTTAGATCAGACCATAAATTAATCACTCTGGATGTCCACACCCCATCACCACCCCCAACCAAGGAAACCACAGTGAAAAACTTTTCTAAAGCAAACTTCACCTTACTTAAGACAGAGGTGGTAAGTTTCACAGCCCCCACGCTAAAGGATAATGCTGCCCAAGATGCAGAATCCTTTACAAATGCACTCTGTGAGCACCTACAAGTATGCATGGATCATGCCATCCCTAGCAAAACCAAGGCTCACTTCCCTAAGAGAAGGAAACCAGTCTGGTGAACCCCTGCCATAAACAGGTTATACAATAAAAGGAGGAAACTAGTTCAGAAAAAAAGCAAATCCCAAGAAGGAAAGACATCCCTGATCAGTATCAGTAAGAAACTAAGGTCCCTCATAAAATCATCCAAGGCTAACTTTGAAAGAGAAATAGCCAAGGATTCGAAAGATAACCATAAAGCCTTCTTTAGCTATGTCAAGAATCTAAGTGGCAACTCACAGATATGCTCTGGGCTAGTGCAAAATAGCACAAAATATACTGAACTTACTGATATTGCCAACATCCTGGCAGATAGATTCAGTGCAAACTTCACCCCCACTTTCACCTCCAAAAGGGCCCACAACAATACTGGAAAAGTGTAGTGTCCCGGAAATCACAGATGCACAGGTGAAAACAGCCCTTTCAAAAGCCAAAAACACAGCGTCAATGAGGCCAGATGATGTCCCAGGATGTGTCTTGCATGAACTACAGAACAAACTAACCCCCCACCTAAACACGCTGTTCAACCTCAGCCTCTCCACAGGCTACATGCCCATAGAATGGCACACAGCAACGGTTATTCTGCTCCACAAAGTAGGGGCCACAACTTACCCTGGTAACTATCGCTCCATATGCCTGACTAGCCTGGTCTGCAAGGTTATGGAGTGCATCATCATGGAACTCATTAAAAAAGACATTGGGAACCTCCAAACACTTGACCCAACCCAGTTTGGCTTTGTTAAGGGCAGATCATGCCTACTAAACCTGGTTTACTTCTTTGAGACAGTCACCAAGACCATAGACAAGGGAAATGTGGTTCACACAGCCTACCTTGACTACGCCAAGGCGTTTGACACCATTCCTCACTCAGGTATTATAGAAAAATTCACCAGCCTGAACATAAACCCCTACATCACAAGATGGGTTGCCAACTGGCTTACATACAGAACTCACGCAGCAAGAATAGCAGGCTCCAGGTCCGACTCTAAACCAGTCACAAGTGGTGTCCCACAAGGCTCAGAGCTGGGACCCCTACTGTTCAGCATATACTTCTCAAACGTACAGGCAAACACAGGAGGACTATGGCTAACCATGTTCGCTGATGACTGCAAACTGGCAGCCATAATCGACTCTCCGGCTGACACGGACATCCTCCAAAAAGGCCTTACTGAGACTGACACCTGGTGTCAAAGTCATGGCCTCAAGCTAAATGCCAAAAATGCATAGTCATACCATTTGGGAAAAACAAAACACCCACAAATTACCACATAGGTGACAGCCCCCTTAATACAGAAGAGGTAATAAGAGATCTGGGGACTCAGGTAGATAGCAATCTCTCCTTTGACAATCATATTGCCAAAGTAGTTAGGAAATCCTTCTATGTGGCCCATCTAATTACTAAAGGGTTCGCATCTAGAAATAAAGAGGTTATAGTGCCCCTCTACTCATCACTCATCAGACCCATCATAGAGTACAATGCCCCATTTGGGATGTACCTCACAAGACACTTCCAACAGCTGGAAAGACCACAAAAGTACCCTCACCAAGAGGATTACTGGCCTCAAGCATATGTCCTATGCAGACCAACTGAAAAAACTCCAGCTGTACTCAGTGGCATATCGCTTACTCAGAGGTGATCTCTGCCTGGCTTACAAAGCCATGTCCAACTCAGAATTGATGAACATGCTCCACCTAAAGAAATCCAAGTCACTGCGAGCCACATGCTCTAGTGAGCTAAACCTCACCACAACAATAAATAGAACATGCCCGGAGGGATAGATTCCTGTCACAGGGACTCCCCATGCTTTGGAACAAAATTCCTATCTACATTAGGCAGAGCCCATCACTAACACTCTTCAAGAAAAACGTTGACGAGTGGATGGGTAACAGAAAATACACCCCTGGGATCATTTCATTGGCTCTGCTTGACAGAGGCTCAGTTAATTAATCAATGGGGCGGCAAAAGCCAACACACTCTGGCTAGGCTTAGAAATGCCCTCAGGCAGATAGCCTAGTACCTACCTATGAACCTATAATAATTTTTTTCATGTTTGATTTTACATATAATGGACATGCCTGCACAGTACAATGCACTCTGTACCCACACCCATAACTCCCAACCTCTGACAGCAAGATGACTGTACAAGGTCAGAAATAAAAGTGGAACAAAGGCACAATGATAGGCATGTGTTGTAAATATTGCCCTTACATACTGAGAAAGTTGGTAGGTTGAGGGGTTTGCAGTAGCGAGAATTGTCTGAAGGTTATGTAGTCTGAAACAGTAATGTCTGTCATTATTTTGTAACATCACTCTTCAATTATATGTAACTAACTTGCCATAAAAACATAAGTTTATGTAGACTGGATGAAACCTCTAGCCAAACACCTGGACAATATGCCAAAAAATGTACAGGTGAGAGGTATGATCACACCAGGATATGACATCTCAGGTTATAAAGATACCACACAAACAGGAGATCCTCAGCCAGTATATCACCAAGTTGCTGGACTGTTTACACAGTGTGTCATCACTCAACTGGCTGTAGCCACACCTCTCAACTGGCAAGAATGTACATAGCTGCCCTCATAATATTGGACTATGCATCATACAACTAGTATTCCTCTGGTAAAGCACTGTGGTGATCTGAGGATGTCTGCCACTAGGTAATGACACAATACATTGCAGTGTCAGACTACAGATATGTCAGAAAAACATTTCTGCTAAACAAACCCAGTACCCTGAGGAAAGTCCTGTGTACTCCTGAGAGGTATGGTTGCAGCACACAAAACCCAGGACCAGAGTACACGTATCTCTGGAATGGAATCCCACTCTAACTATAGAAGGTCACACTGGGCATGGTTCTACACTTAGAGAATCACAGGACATGTTGGAACCCACACTGGACTATATTACTGTATTGTGTATATATGTCTGTGCATACATACAGCTATGTACACCTTAACTGTCCCTACACACACATCAGACAGGATTACCCTCAGCTAGCTGTAGATGGCCCATATGTGATATATCTGCATCTGTTGTGTGTGATACACAGACCTATATATAGGCAACAGATAACATATGTCAAGCATACACACACATAGATGTGGGGAGGTAAGAGACAGACAACGATAGAGAGAGAGAGACACACAGGGGGGACACAGACAGAGTGAGCCAAACACACGGATACCCAGAATGGCATACACTGATGTCCTGCTGTGGACAGTGGCATACCAGTTGTAAACAGTTGCATGTGCCAGCATAAAAGGTAAGCCCCATTGTGTAATAGTACTGAGGTTGAGGTTATAATATCACATCACCTGCCTGTGTGTGTGTGTGTGTGTGTGTGTGTGTGTGTGTGTGTGTGTGTGTGTGTGTGTGTGTGTTTGTAGGTCTAAGTATTAGGAGACTGTTCACATGTGGTACACTTCACATTGTCCTGCTTCACAAAATCTGCTGCTGTCATTCACCTTAGAAGTACCATTGGACACCTATCACCCCTATAAGCTCTGTAGAGCATGTGATAACTGTGTAACACTATAATACAAATAACTAGATAGGTAGGGGTTCTAATCTCAATTCTGGCAACTTTGTGTGTGACAGTTGTGTGTGCAAGAGTGAGGGAGTGTGTTTTGTAGGTGAAAATGTTTTAGGCCATTCCCACCCACAACACTTCCCAGTGCCCCACTTTATCAGTCATGCTGATGCCATTCCCCTTATCAGCACCTTTGGCCAGTTGTCAGCCCAGTAAGCTCTGTAGTCCATGTGATAACTGTGTAAATTATAGTACAAATAACTAGATAGGCAGAGGTTCTACTCTCAGATTTGGCAAAAGTATGTGTGTGGGTGTATAACTGTGTGTGTAAGTGTATATGTTTGAAGGAAGAAGTATTTTGATCAGTTTCCCAACCTGTGCCCTACTTTATCAGTCCTGCTGATTTCATTCACCTTATCAGCACCTTTGGCCAGTTGTCAACCCAGTAAGCTCCGTAGCATGTGCGATAACTGTGTAACACTATAGTACAAATAACTAGATAGACAGGGTTATAATCTCAATACTGGCAAGTAAGTGTGTCTGTGTGTGATACCATTTTGAGTTGTGTACTACCCTGTACACTTCCCATCACCCTACCTTACAAGGCTTGCTGATGTCATTCACCTTAGAAGTACCATAAGCTCCATGGCACGTCTGATTGAAGTACCTTGGGACAAGGTGAAATCATATAAGCTCTGTGACGTGTCTGATAGCTGAGTAACAATATAGTAGAAATAACTAAATAGGTAGGGTTTCTAATCTCAATACTGCCAACAGTGTGTGTGTGTGTGTTTGAGTTGAGAATCATATCCTCTGTGGGTTATAGCATTTTGAGGGGTATACCACCCTGTACACTTCCCATCACCCTACTTTACAAGGCCTGCTGATGTCATTCACCTTTGAAGTACCTTGGGACAAGATGAAATCATATAAGCAGTTGGGAGGTTGGCATAATGATCAAGGTGTTTGCCTTACAAACACAAGGTGCAAGGTTTGATTCTCACATGGGGTAATTGTCTAGGCTTAAAATCGCCCACAAGGGCAGTTAGCCTAGTACAAACCTATGAACTATGAACTCCGTGGTGTGTCTGATAACTGTGTAACACTATAGTAGAAATAGCTAGATAGGTAGGGGTTCTAATCTTAGTACTGGTACCTGTTTTGGTGAGAATCTTATCCTTTGTGGGTTGACCCTTTTTAATATGTGTACCATCCATGTTTGTTTACCACCTCCAGATGGCATTACCTTATATAGTGTGTTATTGGCATCTACCTCACATGCATCATGTTAAACTGTTGTACAGGCCATACCAGTCATCTGTACAGATGTGTATGGAATATCCAGATGATTACAACCTATATGTGGTATGTGTCCCATAACAATGGCCATGTATGTGATATTGTTGCCAGATAGGTCACAGTTAGTGTAGTGACACACATGCTAGCGTCAGATATCATACTTGACTGAAACATCATGCTGATACAATGTCTGTTATCCTATCACTTGTCCAAGCTTGTAGGAGCAATAGATGACTCCAGTTGCTATTTCTGGTGGGTTGTCTCACCATCCATGAAGGCATTCACAACATTACTTATTATAAGAAGTAGTGGGTTATGTCCCACACATATAATCTATGTGGGACATGTCATATGTATATAACACTATAGTACATTAAAGTGGATATATAGGTTCACTAATCTGTCTATTGCCAGCTGTGTTTGTGTTATTGTCTGCACATCCCCCGTATCAGTCTTTACTGTGTGTATGCAAAGGATATACCATTTTGTCTCCCTGTTCCACCCTGTGAACTCAGGAATACATACCACAAACATATCATACACAGTACCATGCATGCCCTCACCAACTGCACCAGGGTTGAGTGTATGGGAAAGAAATGGCAAGGTCAACAGGTGCTGACAGGTGAATCTGTTGTGGTCAATCTAATGGCTAAGCTTGTGAGGCACCTACTGACAGTACTCCAGTAACCTGTTCTGTATGTATGAGCCTGTGGTATTACACAACGCTGAGGTGACACATCTGAAGGTTACCTGTCTGTGACAAGGGGTATGTCTGCAAGGTCACACTGTCTGACAGCAGTGCCCCTCACACACTGTTGCATGCATACACACCTGGTAGACACCTTGGCTATGAAACGATCAGTGTTTTTCCACTCTGCCATATTCCATGTTGGTAATGTCTGCAGGGCCACAGCCTGCTGACACACAGACATCTGGAACACAAACAGAATACAGCATGTCAGACTACATTCAATCAGTGGTACTAACAGCAATAATGCATCACGGCTAATAAGGTGCATACACCTTTATGTGTACCCATAACAAATGCAAGCAGACAGCACCTTACACAGTATTACATAGCTACACTGTACTATATTCACCCTGTGCATCAGACCCATATTAGCATGTCCCTGCATTGATGGTATGAATGACAGGGATGTGGCACAGGTATCATCATATGCATAGGGTGTGGTGTAGGTTTGGTTGGTGTAGGCCTAGGCTGGGCCATAAGGTTGACATCATGTGTGTGTGTGTTTGGGGGGTATCCCATAGATGGGCTGTGCAGAGGTGCTGTGTGTGTCTGGGGTGACCTGCCTGTGATACAGATGTGTGTGTATATGTATGCACACAGTTACGCTATGTGGCTGACCTACACAGGGGTAAGTTGGAAAGCTGTGGACCATACATAACAGGATGTCCAGTTCACCATCTCCAGCCACGGACACAAGAACTGGTCCTGCCAGGGGTCTCACTGGCACCACCAGGCTCAAGGCCAATTGCAGTACTGCTTCCTGATGGTGACTGCTGTCTGATGGATCTGTGTCCCTGACAGAACCATCCAGGACCATGTGCTCATGGCCTGCTCCGTTGTGATGTGGACAGCAACCCCCCTTTGGTAGTGCTGATGTCACTGCCACTCCAGGAGTGTGAAGGTGCATGGCCCTCTAGACTCACCGCTGATGTTGGTGTTGACCTACTTCCATGTGGTTGAAGCACATTGCCCACCACACACTTTAGCACAGACATGCCATGGTCGAGGATTGCCAAGGTCTCACCCCACCGTCCATTCATGACCTTAGTAATTTGGCATGTGGCCTCAACAAGGTCATGTATGTTGCCACATAAATCAGGAAGAGTTGCATCCAACACCCTGAGTATTTGTCTGGTGTTGAATTCACTACATGCCAGTGCATCCATGACAGCCAGAAACATGCATCTGGTGACACTTGCTGTGGCACTTGCAACAGTGGCTTGACAAGCAGCTGTCCTCCTGCTAGCACCCCTGTCAGTCCACCTGTGTGGAACCTCACCTGCATTCTGGCTATTGCCAGAGTCTACACTGACACCTGCCATAGTCACCACACTAGCCTGTTCCATGCCGCTACCTGGCAACTATCCATCATCTGTGGCTGCTGGGGCCAGGGCATATGTGGACATTGTGACTGTGTGCGGGGAAACTGTGGATGACTGTGGGATGGCAACCAATGGCACAGATTCAGCCCCTGACAACCCCACCTATGCCTGACTATGACCGTCAACCATCATCCATCAGATTCTGAGCGGGCGGGAAAACGGCCACCATGTCTACGTGTGGGGGGAAGATATATGTAAATTAATACCTGCACTATAACGTTTGCTGCTACACAAACACATGCACACACACACACACATACACACACACACACACACACACGCACACACACACACATGCACACACACACACACACACACACACACACACACACACACACACACACACACACACACACACACACACACACACATACACACACAGACTCATACAAGTGAGGTGGCAGACAGGCATTACACAGACCTCACAATAGCCAACTGGTGACATTCACAACACAGTCAGCCCACTACATGCACACCATGGACAGGCCCTCAACATCATGCAGTGCAGCCCTTTCCACTTAATGTTACTACTGAATAGTGTTAGTAGGTGATGGGCCTGCAAGTAGCACACACTGCATCCATGCACACATAATTGCTGTTCACCTGTATAGCACAGTGGCAACTCCTACAGAACATACCTCTCAATTATGCAGAGTGTTGCTGAATGTCTACATGTGTGGCTCATATTTCTGGTCTGTTCATCATAAATCCTGTGTTTGACACATTACTGGGATGATCTGAGGACTGGTGTCACTAACTAATGACATAGTTTGAGCTTCACACTTCAAAACCTGCAGTGCATGCATGTTACAATAGGACTGGTTACAATAACAGCCTTCTAAGCTTACAGTGGATATTATAAGTGTAGACATCCCTGTTAATATGCCAGGTTTGTCTGATGTATAACATGAGACCACAGAAATTATATGATAACATTTCCCACCTTTAATGTGACCTATAACCTGTGCAATCCAATTGAAGAACAAACACATCGGTTAGGGGTAAAATGTAGACGTTAAATATGTACAAAAGGCTGATTGCATGGCTGTGCACACCCTTAAACTGATAGGTTCATAGGTTCATAGGTGTGTACTAGGCTAATGGTCCTGGAGCCTTTACAAGCCTAGCCCATAGAAGTGCCCTGGCATTGTGCTGCCCAACATTAGTTCCCAGTGCCTCTATCAAGTAGAGCCACTGGAGTGATCGCTGGGGTGAGGTTTCTATTTCCCATCCACTCATTAAGATTTCTCTTGAGGAGGACAAGTGAGGTGCTCTGCTTGACATGAATGGGAAGCCTATTCCAGAGGATGGACAGTCTCTAGGTTATGAACCGGTCCTTCCAGCATGTTCTGTTGATTGTGGTAAGGAGGTTGAGGTCTCTGGAGTATGTGGTGCGGAAGCATTGGGATTTCTTTAGATGCAGCATTTCTAACAGAGCTGGGCCAGACATGGCTTTTTAAGTCAAGCAGAGATCGTCTCTTAGTATATGATATGAAACAGAGAAAAGATGGAGTTTTTTGAGTCTGTCCATGTAGGACATGTGTTTAAGGCCTAGGATCTTCTTCATGAGGTACTTCTGTGGCCTTTCCAGCTGTTGCATTTGTCTAGTGAGGTACATGCCAAATGGGACATTATACTCGATGATAGGCCTAATAAGGGAAGAGTAGAGAGAGATGATGACCTCATTCTTCTTGGATGCAAAACCCTTGGTAATGAGATGTGCCACATAGAAGGACTTTCTGACCACAGTGGCAATGTGGTGGTCGAAGGAGAGGTTGCTGTCAGCCTGTGCCCCCAGATCTCTTATAATGCCTGCATTGTTCAGTGGGCTCTCATCAATGTGGTAATTAGTGGGAACTGAGTTTTTCCCAAAGGGGATGATGATGCATTTTTTGGCATTAAGCTTAAGGCCATGGTTTTGACACCAGTCATTGGTCTCAGTGAGGCCTTTCTGTAGGATGTCTACATCACTTGGGGAGTTAATATTGGTTCCTTTAGGGGGGAGAGAGGGGTAAAGTTGGCACTGAATCTGTCGGCCAGTATGTTGGCAATATCTGTTGGCTCAGTATAGGAGGTACCATTGTGCAGTAACGCAGAGCAAACCTGGTTATTGCCATGGAGATTCTTGATATAACTATATAAGACTTTGTGGTTGTTTTTAGTGTCTGCCACAATTTTGCCTTCATAGCTGGCTTTAGAGGTTTTGATGAGGGATCTCAACTTTTTGTTGAGGCTAATAAGGGAGTTTTTCCAGCCTTGGGACTTAACTTTTTTCTGTAACAGTTTTTTCCTTCTATTGTAGAGTTTATTAATGGCAGGGGACCACCAGATTGGCTTTCTTTTTTTGGAGGAGAGCATCTTGACTCTATTGGGTATGGCTAGTTCCATGCATTTATGTACATGTTTGTACAGTGCATTGGTGTATGATTCGGCAGTCATGCATCTATTTTCCATTAACATGGGTGCCGTGAAGTTAGCCACCTCTGTTTTTAGGAGACCAGAGTTAGTTTTGGAGAAGTTTTTCATGGTGGTTACCTACTCAGGGGTGTGGGTGAGATGTGGATTTCCATGGTGATTAGTTTGTGGTTGGATCTAAGCAGGGAGGAATTGACTATTGGTGTAGAGCAATGGTTGACCATGTCAGTAATAACCAGGTCAAGGATGTTGCTTCCTCTAGTTGGGGTAAGAATAAGCTTACCGTGTTAAAGCACCTTTTGATTTCATAACAGTAGTCAGTCCTCTTGGGAAGATGTTTATTAGCATGGCACATCTCAACATAGCAATATTTGTACACTGTCCCTTGCAGAAGCCCTTCAACTCAGTCAGATTGCGAGGGCATCTCTTCTGCACAGCCCTCTTCAGAGCACCCCACATATTTTCTATTGGATGTAGGTGTGGACTGTGGCTGGGCCATTTCAAAACATTAATTGTCTTCTGGTGAAGACATTTCTTTTTGGATTTTGATGTATGGTTTGGGTCATTGTCATGTGGAAAGGTGTAATTCCTCTCCATCCACAGTTTTCTAGCAGACACATGAAGATTTTGGGCCAAAAGGGACTGGTATTTGCAACTGTTCCTAATCTCCTCCACCTTAGCTAAGGGCCCACTTCCAGCTTATGCACAGCAGCCCCAAAGCAGGACACTGCCATCACCATGCTTCACCATGGGGATGGTGGTCTTTTGGTGATGCACAGTGCTGTTATTGTGCCAAACAAACCTTTTGGTATTGTGACCAGAAAGTGCAACCTTGGTCTCATTACACAATAGCACATTTTCCTGCATGCTTTTGGTAGACCTGATGTATTTGGCTTGATAAATTCACCAGACCTGGATGTTGTTCTGTGTGAGAAAAGGCTTCCATCTTCCTACCCTACCCCATAGGCCAGACATGTGGAGAATATGGGAGATTGTTGTCACATGTAGTACACAACCAGTACTTGCCAGAGATTCCTGCAATTCCTTTAGTGTTGCTGTAGGTCTCCTGGCAGCCTCCCTGACCAGTGTGGGTCTTGCCTTTTCCACACATTTGGAATGATGTCCAGTTCTTTGTAATGTCACTGTTGCCCCATATTACCACCACCATTTGGTGACTGTCTTCACTGTGTTCCATGGTATATGCAATGCTGTGGAAATGTGTGTGTACCCTTCACTGGGCTGATACCTTTCACAAATGAGATCTCTTTGCTGCTTCATAAGCTGTATGTGAACTATGGCTGCTGCTGTAACAGGCAACTGAGTAAATGTTAGGGTAATCCTTGTAGGACCGCTGACCATTATTTGCTGTTAATCAAAGAGTCTCTGTAATTGATGGCAGGTGTGTACCCAAGAAGACGTAATGCTGTAATTATATTAAAAGCTGCTTCAACACAGTATTAGCTTCAGCCTGTGCACACGTATGCATCTAGCTTCTTGCACATTTTTTATGTGTCATAATTGTTCCCCTAACAGATTTGTTTGCTTTACAATTGAATTGTACAGGTTATAGGTCACATGAAAGGTTGGAAGGGTTTGGAAATGTTTTATTGTGCTCTCATTTTTGTATATCAGAAATACCTGGCATTCTAACAGGTGTGTGCACCATTTATATACACTGTATAACACTAATTTATAAAATATGTCCCTAGTTTTGGGCCTTTGTCCCCCATTTTGACAGTCTTTGTCCAGAGTTTTTGCAATGACAGGTTGTGAGGTATGCTACAGATATGTGACATCTCCTGCAAATAGGCCCCTGTGATGACCACTGTGATGCAATGCAGTTAATCCCACCACAAGTGAACATGCAGATATTGCAAAATGGCTGAGTGTAACAGTTGTGTTCATGGTCACATGCGTGACCTTAACATGCCTGGGGTACTGGTGAGTCACAACAGGAAAATCCCATACTCACTGGCATCAGGCTGCTGTCACACATCTAGACCAGAGGTACCTATGTAGTTGTGGGGGAGAGGTATTGTCAGCAGACTCACATTTGGCATGGGTACAAGATGAATGCTACTTTCTGCACATGTACAATGTAAGGTCTGATAGTACACACTTTGCTGTCCTTCACCATAGATGTGCACCCACAAATGCAGTTTGAACTGACATATGCATCTAGATACTCTATAGAAGACAGTATGACTGCTACATGATTAAATTGATGTGCACTGTGGCCTTACCTGGATGCTCCTCGCTTATTGCCTGGTTGCCTACCACCTCCATGACTTGCATTTCTTGTGTTGGCTGTTGTGTGGGGGCTGCCCCAAGGTTGGCAAGGAACTCCTCTGTTGCCATAAGTGGGCTGTTGCCGTAAGTGGGGCCTATGTGGCTGGACCCCCACCTGTAGCAGTACGGTCCCTGGCCACAGCAGCAGCCCTTTGCCAGGCACAATGTATCAGGTCAGTTGCACGATGCCTGACCTGATCGTATGTGCGGCGATGGTGGCCCAAAGTGTTAACTCTATGGACAAGATCGTCCCACAGGGCAGTCCACTCCCACAGCTTTTGTTGGGTACGGCCGAACATCACCCCAGGAAAACACATCACAGGATCTCAGACATTGCCCAAAGCTATTTACAGAGCCAGTACATCAACATTGCCTATCATTAGCCACCACTTACAAACATATCATACCCCTGTCGTCTATCAGCACAGTATGAACCTGCATTGCACTCCTAGTCCTGATGTGTCATGTTCCCCCCAGTGAGGGCCAGTACATTGCATAAATCCTCAGTCATCATTCACGTTTGTGTAGAGGGATGACAGTGGCCGTCTTCCTTGCAGATGGGATGTCAATGATGCTCAGGCTTTGCTTGCATACAGTGTGTAATGGAGCTGGAAGCATATGCCTGAGTTCATGTAGGATGCAGACAGGAAAGTTATCAGGTCCCATGGAGACTTGCTTTTGTTGACTTTGATTAGGCAGTATGCACCTGCTCCCTGATGATGAGGGGAGTGTTGCGGGTGCTGTACATATCTACCTATACTGATGGTAAGCCAGGGTGGTGATGTTTGCCCCTAAACCTGTCTGCAGCAGGTTGGCTATAGCTATGGTGTGTGTGTATGTGGTATGATTGACCACCATTACAGGGTGGGTTGGGTTGTTGTCTCTGAGATTACAGACATATGTGGATGGCCTTGTGATTGCTCTTGGTGGATGTGCCCAATTTGTACTCATAGGTAGCTTTACAGTAATCCATCGGTGACCTTATATGCTCGTTCAGACAAAGGCTAACTTGCTGCCAAGTTAGTGCCTGCTCCTACTTTGCCAGTGTAGCCAATATAGTGACCAATTATGTGGTTTGTGTATTGCTGCTGTCCAGAAAAGAGGATTACTCTACCTTGCTGAAGGCAGGTTTTACAAGTAAGGTATTGCTGAGTCCATACAGCTATGTAGGTGGTCATACAGGTGTTTGTAGTAGGCATGGACACCTCTCCAATTTCACCCTTATAGTCATGCTTATTCTAGTTCCCATGTCTGTGTCAAGGCAACGCAACAACCAGTAGCTGTAGAAATCTAACTCTGTTGGATGCACAGAAACTAAGCTTATGCACATTTACAACATGGACAGCTTATTTACCTCACGTTTTGCATCCCATGTCTGTTGTTATGAGGCAGCCAGGTACACCCACTCATACATACATGTGCATAGGTAATACCTGATATACATTTCTGTTCTATGTCAGCATGGCACACTGTATTTATACTCTTGCTGCTCAGTCATTCCTCTCAACTTGTTAGAGCAGGACATCTGGAGGTTGCCACACATACATGGGGGGGGGGGGCAATGGGCCAAAATTAGTGACACTTTCTTAATATTGCTGTAACACACTTAAGTCATTTGATAGCACAGTAGCCTTTGCATTCACAGACATACCCTGGAGGATGCCCTACACTCATATGGCAGGAAGAGAGGAGAAAGGCTAGGAGTGTGGTAGTGAGGGTAGGAACTTTTAATGTTGGCAGTATGACTGGTATGGGGACAGAGTTAGCTGATATGATAGACAGAAGGAAGGTTGATATATTGTGTGTGCAAGAGATCAAATGGAAGGGGGGGGGGTAAGGCTAGGTGTATCGTAGGTGGGTCCAAATTGTTCTATCATGGTGTGGATGGGAGGAGAAATGGTGTAGGGGTTATCCTGAAGGAACAGTATGCCAAGAGTGTTTTTTGAGGTGAAAAGATTGTTGGATAGAGTGATGTTTATGAAGCTGGAAATTGATGGTGTAATGATGAATGTTGTTAGTGCATATGCTCTGCCAGTTGTGTGTGTGATGGATGAGACAGGAAAACTTTGGATTGAGTTGGTGAAGTGGTGATGACTGTACCTAAGGGTGAAAGAGTGGTGATTGGAGCAGATTTCAATGGGCATGTTGGTGAGGGGAACAGAGGGGATGCAGAAGTGATGGGTAGGTATGGTGTTAAGCAAAGGACTAAAGGTGAGATGGTAGTGGATTTTGCAAAATGGACATGGCTGTGGTAAATACATATTTTAAGACAGAGGAGCATAGGGTGACATGCAAGAGTGGAAGAAGATGCACACAAGTGGATCATATCCTATGCAGGTGGGCCAGTTTGAAGGAGATTGGAGACTGTAAAGTGGTGACAAGGGAAAATGTAGTAAGGCAGCATAGAATGTTGGTCTGTGGGATGATGTTGGTGATCAAGAAGAGGAGGAGGAGTGTGAGGGCAGCACCAAGGATGAAATGGTGGAAACTGAAAAAGGGTGATTGTGAGGTTGAGTTCAGGGAAGAGTTAAGACAGGCACTGGGTGGCAGTGAAGAGTTACCAAATATCTGGGTAACTACAGCAGAGCTTGTAAGGGAGATGACTAGAAAGGTGTGACATCTGGACAGATGAAAGAGGACAAGGAGACCTGGTGGTGAAATGAGGAAGTACAGGAGAGTATACAGAGAAAACGATTGGCAAAGAAGAAGTGGGATTGTCAGAGAGATGAAGAAAGTAGACAGGAGTATAAGGAGATGAGGTGCATGGCAAAGAGAGAGGTGGTGAAGGCTAAGGATGAGGCATATGAAGAGTTGTATGAAAGGTTGGACACTAAGGATGGAGAAAAGGACCTACCGATTGGCTAGACAGAGGGACCGAGCTAGAAAAGATGTGCCGCAGATTAGGCTGATAAAGGATAATGAGGGAAATGTACTCACAAGCAAGGAGAGTGTGTTGAACTGATGGAAAGAGTACTTTGATGGGTTGATGAATGAAGAGAATGAGAGAGAGAGAGAAGGTTGGATGATGTGGGTATGGTGAATCAGGAAGTGCAATGGATTAGCAAGGAGGAAGTAAGGATAGCTATGAAAAGGATAAAGAATGGAAAGGCTGTTGGTCCAGATGACATACCTGTGGAAGCATGGAGGTGCTTAGGAGAAATGGCAGTGGAGTTTTTAACCAGATTGTTTAATGAAATCTTTGAAAGTGAGAGGATGCGTGATGAGTGGAGAAAAAGTGTTTGGGTACTAATTATAAGAATAAGGGTAATGTGCAGAGGTGTAGTAACTACAGAGGGATAACATTGATCAGTCACATCATGAAGTTATGGGAAATAGTAGTGGAAGCTGGAGGGACAGATTCATAACCCAGAGGCTCCCTTCACTCTGGAATAAAATCCCAGTCCAGGTTAGGCAGAGTCCCTCACTGACTCTCTTCAAGAGGAATCTTGATGAGTGGATGGGAGATCGTAGGTTTACCCCGGGTATCACTTCTGTGTCACTGTTAGACAGAGGCACAGTATACTAACCTCGAAAAAGGGCATAGCAAAATAAATTTAAAATGGGTGGCGAAAGCCAAACACATTCTGGCTAGGCTTATAAATGCCCTAGGGCAAATAGCCTAGTATGAACCTATGAACCTATGAATGGGAGGTGATGGCTAGTGATCAGCAATATGGTTTCATGGCAGGAAAGAGCACTACAGATTCATGTTTGCTCTGAGAGTGTTGATGGAAAAGTACAGAGAAGGTGAGAAGGAGTTGTATTGTATCTTTGCAGACTTAGAGAAAGCATATGCCAGGGTGCCTAGAGAGGAGTTGTGGTATTGTATGAGGAAGTAAGGAGTGGCAGAGAAATATGTAAGAGTGGTACAGGATATGTACAAGGATAGTTTGACAGTGGTGAGTTCTGTGGTGGGAGTGATGGATGCATTTTAGGTAGAGGTGGGATTACATCAGGGGTCAGCTCTGAGCCTTTAGTTATTTGCAGTGGTGATGGACAGGTTGACAGACAAGATCAGACAGGAGTCCCCGTTGACTATGATGTTTGCAGATGACATTGTGATCTGTAGTGAGAGTAGGGAACAGGTTGAGGAGAGCCTGGAGAGGTGGAGATATGCTCTAGAGAGGGGAGGAATGAAGCTCAGCAGGACTAAGACAGAATATATGTGTGAATGGGAGAGAGGATAGAGGAATGGTGAGGATTCAGGGAGTAGAGTTTGCAGAGGTGGATGAGTTTAAATACTTGGGATCAACAGTTCAGATGTCAAATGACAAGTGTGGGGGAGAGGTGAAGAAGAGAGTACAGGCAGGATGGGGAGGGTGGAGAAGAGTGTCAGGAGTGATTTGTGACAGACAAGTACCATTAAGAGTGAAAGGGAAGGTCTACAAGAGGGTAGTGAGACCAGCTATGTTATATGGGTTGGAGAGAGTGGCACTGACAAAAAGGTAGGAGTCAGAGCTGGATATGGCAGAGTTAAAGATGTTAAGATTTACACTGGGTGTGATGAGGGTGGACAGGATTAGGAATATGTATATTAGATGGTCAGCCCAGGTTGGACGGTTTGGAGGCAAAGCCAGACAGATGAGATTACATTGGTTTGGACATGTGCTGAGGAGGGATGCTGAGTATATTGGGAAAAGGATGGTAAGGATGAAACTGCCAGGTAATAGGAAAAAAGGAAGGCCTAAGATAAGGTTTCTGGATGTGGTGAGAGAGGACATGGAGGTGGTTGGTGTGACACAGCAAGATGCAGAGGACATGAAGAAATGGAAACAGATGATACGCTGTGGCGACCCCTAATGGGAACGGCCAAAAGAAAAAGAATTAGCTGTTGTAATGTCAATCTTCATAGATTTGCCAATGATTTGCCAGACACAATATAACTCTATGAGTAAATGAGTATAAATATGAGGCACACATATGGTCAGTTTGCACAACACTGGACAGTTGAATGGTATGAGCTCAATATAGCACATGCAGTTCAACACACACATCTGCAACAGTAGTTTACTATGCAAATGCCCTATATAAGTCTCTCACATTTCTGAGACAAACATGTATATCATAGTTGTATTCACAATTAACATATGGATATCTATGACAACCCAGTAGCTGGCCTAGCAATGTCACAGTCAGTATTGTTCAACACACACTATAGTAGTAGCCATACGTGAGCCATCCTTTCCTGGGGTGACCCAGGGACCTGAGCTGTGATCTATGTCACTGCAGACAGACCCAGATGCTATGGACATAGGTTCTAATCAGCAAAATATCAGTACAGCAAGTCTCATTGAGACATATTTGTTGAACTTCCTATTTCCCATTATTATATACCCTACTGCATTCCATTACATGCTTACTTGTTTGACATGCATTTTTCCAACTATAGTTGGTTTGATTCCAATTTCTGTTGGTTTGTTTGTTTGTTTGTCTGTCTCTATCTCCAAGATGTTGGGTATATATCTGTTTTGCATAGGCAGCAGCTTGACCTTTGTAGGTAATGCTGATGAGCAGCTGATGGCCTGTGCACCAGTTGGTGTTCCCTACTTGCTAATTGCCTGTAGAACAGCTGTGTTGTTATTCCTTGCCTGTGAGGAGAACTTCATGAAGGTGTGTGAACAACAACATCATTGAAGGTAGTTGGAAATACCGCTTAACGAAAACTGTGGATACGGCCCAACAAAATAGGGGAGAAAGTTCCAAACCTAGGAACAGAATGTAAGTATTGCTGTTATACAGTTGGATTAATGCTAGTTTAACAGGGTTTGTGTGGACATGGATTTTCTGAGTGACTGTATGTCTGACAGTGTTATGTGTTGACATAACTCTCAACTGTAGGGCTATCCATAGAATGGCCAGAGATTGGACTCTTATGTTTGGTGTGTTCCTCAGACATTTTTTGTCTTTGGAAAATCAGTAGCATACTCTGGGGATTGCAGTCAGTAAATGGTAACATTCGTTTGTGTTTCTGACTTCATATCCCTCAGAAAAGATATATTACAACAAACGCTGTTACACCAGCAAATTTCTCAGTTTATAACAGCAATATTTCAAATATGCCCCTGTTTTTGGGTCTTTGCCACCCAAGTATGTCAGACTTTGTCCAGATGTCATGCAGTAAGAGGTTGATAGGTATGATATATCATTATTTAGTGCCTTCATTCCTGATATCATCCCAGTGATGTATCAGAATGCCAGACATGTTATGTGGAAGAGGCCTTATATATGAGGACAAAGCCTGGACATTCTGTGGGACTCTGTACAGTTGAGTGGTCTGTGTATTTCTGGCGATTGTTGACAGACTGTCAGGGTTGTGTAGCAGTGTAGTGTGTAAATGTTATTTGGTTTGTGTAGAGAGGGGGTAGATGTAAATGTTATGGCTCTTTTTCTATCTGACTGTGCATGCTGCTCCAGTTTCTGGTGGTCTATCGGCTGTATATGTTTGCAGGGACAAACTGAGACATGTCCTGTACCACAGTCAGGATTTCATACTACACTATGAATTGGGCTAGTATATGTAGGTGTAGTGTGTGAGTGGCAAACATGATGTTTTTGTTCACACAGTGCTTATACTCTACTGTTCATTTGGCTTACCAGTATGTCACTGTGACTGTGGTAAAATTGGTTGTGGGATTGCAATTTCACACTGGTGTCTGTTTTTCAGTGATGTTACATCCCTATAGTGCTTGATATATTTGCAAATACATGTGTAATTCCCCATAGTGGATTTGGGTTAGTGTTGTGTCAGTCTGACTGTAGTTTGGACGGTGCTTGGTGACATGCTTAGCAGCTCAGTGTAGTTTCCCTAATGTGATGTTATGCCAGATATTTGTAGGATGTACTGTTTTCTAGCCTCCATAAGTGTTGTGTAATTCTGATACATCAGTGGGATGATGTGAGGATTTAATTCACTAACTAGAGAGAAGTAATTGAGTGTTGGACTTGTGCTATTTCAGTCAATATATGTTAGAACAGACAGGAAGGTGTTACTGCAGCAACTGTGTCACCTTATCTACTCCAGTATTTCAGATATGTCCCTATTTTCATGGCTTTCTCCCCCCACTTTGTCAGGCTTGGTCCAGATTCGTTGCACTAAGGGATTCTGAGCATACATCTTGACTAGCCGAATTGTTTCAGAATGTCCAGGTTTATTGCTCATATTTCTGGTCTGTTCTACAGATTCATTATTTTTATTTCTTTGGTAAATCACTGCGATGACTTGAGGATTTCTGTCAGTAAATGATGACATACATTTCAGTTTCAGAACTCACATTCTTCAGAACATGTATGCTGAAACAAACCCTGTTACTCTAGCAACTTTCTACATTTATAAGAGCAATATTTAAAATAGGTCCCTAGTTTCGGCCCATTGTCCCCCCATTTTGACAGCCTTTGGCCAGAGTTTTTGCACTAAGAGGTTGAGAGGTATGGTTCTGAGGTATGACTGCACTACATGTTATAAGCATATATATATATATATATATATATATATATATATATATATATTATATCTATATATATATATATATATATATATATATATGTAATTATGTATATATTTTTACAAATATATGCATCTCCATACATATATACATGTGTATATGTATATATACAAACCCTGACTGATTCTACAGAATCTTTTCCCTACTGTTGAATGACTCTACTGCATGATATGTTCAAAAAAGTATCAGCAATCCCTGACGCTCAAATGGTGTAGTGATATATTACTCTGACAATGGTGTACAGGGCCCTGGGTTCGAGACTTGGTAGGGCTGATTATTTTGTTGCTAGGCAGAACAGTGGCTGATGGAGACAGAGTGATTAAAGCAGTTTTAAGTGGCTTTGAGCAGGTTTGCATGGGTTTGCGCAATGCTAAGCAATGCCAACACATGGTTAACCATAGAGATGCTTAATCTTTGTTGGCTTCACTTAACATTGTGCAAACTCTCTCACTCCCACTTACACCTGCGCTAATTTCTTTAAAAGAAAAGAAAAAGGGGTGATAGGAAAGTGGTGATAAAGGGACACACAGAGGGAAAAACAATATGAAAGACAGCTAAGGATGTGCAGGATGGGTGTAGGGAAGGTCCATAGCTGTCCATTTCTTATACAGCAACAGCTGTGCATTTGTACAGAATTTGGAGGTGAATTTGGACACTGAACCCCCAGAGAGAGAGGTGAGGACAACAGAAATGTATTGTCAAGCCAATTGGACCAGATTACATGTGTTCAGTGGACACATGCAAAATGAACAGCTATGTATGGAGCAATATTTTTTTGGGGACAGATGCCATTTTCTTTTTTTTTAAGGAGAAAGTGGGATGTTGTGGAAAGATTGTAGGTATGTCTTGGGAGGTATGTTGGGTAGGGAGACAGACAAGACAGAAAGGACAGCAGGCAGGGGCTGTATATGACACATGAGGGGGTAAACACATTTGATGGGGAGGGTGGTTGGAAATCCGAAGCCCATGGGCCCCCATATGGTTACAGTGAGACTGAGATCCCCATCCACAGGCAGTCACCACTGCACCTTCACCGCCCCAAAGGTGGCTGTGCTGGGGGCTGGACAGGAGGGGTGGCCTGCCCCTTGAGGTGCACCAGGTGGCCCTCAATCTGGAGCAGCTGCTCTCCAAACTCAGATCAAAGGGTGCAGCACACCTAACCCCAGACCTGACTGTGGGTGACAAGTTGCTGTCTGCTCCTGCTCCCAGCGGGGGGACGGGCCCCGTCCCCTACAGCAGTTCCACCTGAAGGTGGTGCAGGACCAGCAGATGAGGGAGATCCAAGTTGGGTCCCAGATGTGCTGGGGCTGGCCCCATAGCCAGATGAGGTGGGACAGGTGGATCCACTGGGATCTGCCTTCACAAACATGCTATTGTGTTGAGGTTTTACAAAATATGTTGGTTAGTCATGAACAACACATTTCAAGATTAGTTATAACAGCATGCATGGGTATTCCAATTAACCCCATAAAACAAATATGAAACAGTTGCATAGCAAACAGGACACATGCATAAATGGAACAACAGTATGCATCGTAACAGCATGCCTGTAACATTGACAGCAACAGGCCACTAACAATGGTATCTGAACAAGGTATATTGACATGCAAGCAATCAAGCATGTTAACAATAATATAACAGGTCCCAACATTAGGGTTGGAGAACAACATACCAGTAGTATATGAGTAATAATTATTGATGCAGACGAGGGATGGAGGGAGAGACAAAAAGTTCATTAACAACTGTTTATGCTTCTAGTTTCCACAACAGTACTGCTCAATACTCTATGGGTCTGCCCTGACTTTACATCTACCTATGGCCCATAGCTTCTGTAGTATAAACATACCTATTAAACTGTCAGCCTGGAATGGTATGAGACAAACTGTGACAAGTCTGGGTTCATGACTAGAGGGGACTCGTACATGTCAGGGTTACATATCTGGCACAGGAGTGGTACCCTGAACTGCTGTTATGTGAGTGTGCTACTGGCATATGTCAACTGGTTTCCTATCTGTGTCCAGGATTATTTGCAGCAGTGACCACTAGCCGTGACAGCATGACACTTGAAAGACATGTATCGGGAACATACCTCTCAACCGCTTAGAGCATGACATCTGGACAAAGTCATACATAAGAGTTGGACAAAGGCCCATAAATATAGACAATTTTTTTAGATATTGCTCTTACAAACCTAGAAAGCTGATAAAATAACTGGTTTTGCATTTGCATGGGTTTTCTGTAGGCTATGATATCTGACACTTATATTTATTTATTTTTATTTATTTATTTTACATTTGGTGACCGGGCTAGTCTAGCTGGACAAATATCCGTTTTCAGTAGAGGCCCGGGGAGAAAAGCTCCAATTACAAGAAGTAAAACAATCATTAACAATAAAACATAATAAGCATAATACCATAAGTACAAAGGTGGACATTTGTATGAATTTAGAGAAAACACAAAATCAAAAAAAGCAGAACCACAATCTTTCAGAAAAATAGTTGGTTAACAATAAAATTACAAGGTAAGCAACATTCTGCAGTTAGATACTAAATAACATTCAAGATGTGCTAGAGAAAAAGAGAAAAAAATGCTAGAGACAATCTCAAAGATAAATCTGTCTACAGTAAAAATATGTCTATCATTATTTTCTAACTTCAGTCTATAGTGATTTGCCTCTTAGTTGCCATGATACCACTACTTTATGTAAAACGGACCAAAACTCTGAGACAAATATCTGGACATTCAATGAATATCTGTACAGCTGAGAGGTATGATTTGGGAAGAGTGCATATTGTATGTACCTACCCTGCTGTCATTTGCAGGCATGTGGTGGGACAATTGAACAGTTGTACACAGTTTATTAGTATACCCTTCATACAGCTACTACCAACATTTCCTTACCTGTAAGACTTGTGGAAAAAATATCTGTTAACACTACCTGACTGTTTTTACATTTATTCATGACTCCTTGTGTGTAGATATGCACACATCTTAGTACCACTCCCTGGATTTGAACCATGTCTGAGTGTGAAAAACTAACAACTAAGCTATATCTCATCACAATGAGCTACTTGGGAAGTGATGTTTCTTGTTTTACTGGTTTCTGCCTAATAGTCTCTTGGTTAGACTGTCTGCACTTGTAATCCTGTGATGCATGCATGGCAGACAGTTTTTGTACTGTGCATTACTCCTTTGGATTACTACAGTCTGTAAAGCAAAAGTTTACACAAGGCAATGCTGCATGGAACACACTTTGATACTTTACATATTACTATTCAGGGTTCAGAGCTTAGTGCAGTATATATTTCACATTTAATTTATATCTCGTTTTACAGCTACACCATCTACAATTTCTCTTAACTGCTTGTTCACAGATGAACCTCAGTTAATGTATGTTGTCACAGCCATTTTTTGCTGTGAAGAACCCGTGTACATTCTATATATGTCTATGACAACATACCAGAATAAACACAACAGTTTTTGTAAGGGTCTTTTTTGTACATCAATATTAGTCAGTCAAACTGTTTTATTTATTCAGTTCACACAATAACAGTATACCTACTAGCACTAAGCAATGTACTCCTTCTTAGCTATTTCAACCATGTACTGCAAAATTGATTTGTACTCACTAGCCTGTCAGTGCAGCCTCAGCATTCTGTCACCATGGGCTTTGACATTCATAGCCCTCTCTGCTGCAGCTGTAGGGGAGAAAAACAAACATTATGCATATCTGTCTATCACATTCTCAGGCTAGTATTTGCTACAAACTACTTGATAGTGATACTTACACACTACTGGAACATTCTGATCTTATTCATCTTGGATCCACTGGTCCAAGAGTGCCCCCTTCCTATGCTTTAGGTTGGCATAGTGGTGCCGTACCTGCTTACCAGTCTGGGGGCTGCCAGCAGCACCTGTGACGTCACATGCGAGATGGTCCCAGTCCTCCATTTTGTTTTGGGAGTCCTGGTACTGGCCTTGCAGCAGTCTCTCCTCGTTGTTGTTTACTAGGAGTCCAGCCATGACCCTGGACTCCTGAATGCTCCAGCGTTGTGCCTGAAAGTGCACTCCCTCTCCTACACCAGCCATTGTATCTGCACAGATGAACTGTAACAGATTATGGCTGTATTCCCACCTGCACCATTTAAATAGTGTGATATTCCTGCCCTTTGCTGTCATTGGACCATTTCAAAAAGGTTAAACTCCAGTAAACGTGCGCAAATCCGCTTAGCTGAGCTACCTGCTGCTTAGCATTCATGTCTTAGCAATGGTTACACCTGCTAAGCATAGGTGAGCATTGCTAACCATTGCTCACTTTTCATTTATTAAATATATCAGAATATTGACTTCATTTATTAAGTGTATATGATTTATTTTACATGACATTCCTCTATGTGCTTTCCTTACATTGGCAAGTAGTGTGACTATACTGTATGGGACACTTGTGTATACATGGGTGGTTTCACATGTTATATGCACTCACACTTAAATTTTTGCACCAGCTACACTACCCTGGTTGACAAAAAGCAGTTACCACATAATTTAAGTTAAAAAAATAAGTTTAACACTGCTTTCCCATATAAAAATAACTTGCCTGTCTTAGTACTTGAACCATGAACGCCTGCGTATAAAGCTGGTAGTCTAATCACTACACTTTCTCAGCTTGGGAACTTCAGCTGTATATTTGTATTTATCTCCTATGGGATGTTTAAGCTATGCTAAGCAGAGGGCCATAACCCGCACACCCACTTAGCTACGCTTAAACATTCCTTAGCCTAGAAAAAATATATAATATTATTATTATATTACTATTATGTTATATAGTGAGTATTGTGGTGTTCTGACAAGTCATTGAGGACTGCACTCAGGAAATAATGGCATACATTGGACTTTCAGGCTTCTATCCTTCAGAAATTCATCATAATGCATATGCTGTTTTCTATCCACTTTTCTAAGTGTGTGAGGGCAATATTTAAGTGGTGTCCCTATTTTTACTGTTTTGTTCCCCCATGATTTGTGCCTTTGTCTACATGAACTGCTGTGAGGGAATATTGGCATAATTTGACTTTCAGACTTTGATCCTTCAGAAATTCATGCTAATGCATGACCTGTTTTATATCAACTTTCTAAGTTTGTGAGGGCAATATGTAAGATGTGTCCCTTTTCAGGGCTTTATCTCCCATTATTTGTGCCTTTGTACACATTTCCTGCTTTAGCAGGTTACGAGGTGTCATACGGCACTTTTAGAATGCAGGGTGTGTATCACAGAACCTGTAACACACCCCCTGCATTGCTTTTCTGCTGCAGTATGTATTTCAGTGTCTGCGGACACTGAAATACTGGCATAATATTAGAGAAATTTTCTAATATTATGCTGGATCATGATTAGAAAGTGCCTTAATGCACTTTCTGAGTGCAGGGGGCGTGTTCAGTGTCCATGTGCTACTTGAACATGCCCCCTGCAGTAGTTCATAGTTCGTGTCCATGTAGCTTAAACAGCAGCATACCTTCATGAATATGCAAGGCATGCTGCTGTGGCTACATGGACATGAACCACTCTGTGCAGGAATAGCACTATTCCTGCATGGACTTTATTGAATCCCAGGGTATATCTTTATTGGCACATGAATCAAACGTTGCGAGGAAAATGAACCCAATAAAAATATTTACACTGTGCTATCTTCTCAAGCAACACACAGAGGGAACACAGTGTAAAAGCTATTCCAGCCAGACGTTTATTGAAACAACATACGAAACTTTTTGTATTACATATATCCAAGGTTAAGCGCTTTCACCTAACTATTGTAGGCTTCATCAGAACAACCTCATTTAAAAAATTCACAATTTAAGTAATCTTTTTGGTGCGAAGCAACAACTGTTAATGAATGTCTTTAAAGCTGTATGCTCCTAAAAGTTATTTAAACAAATGAATTTGTTAAAATTCCAAAAATGAATAATAAAGTTAAAAAACAATGTTTGTGTGTCACAAGAATGAACTCCTCTATATACTTTCTAATATATAACATTTATCAACAAAATTCCTTGGTGCAAAATATGCTTCACTTTGCCCTTTAAAATATACATATACTGTATTGATATGAATGTGCAAATTGCAAAATACATAGAAATGTTCACAAAATACATTAAACCTTCTGTTGAATAAATACCCTTGATAATATTTTTAATAAAAATGTATTGATTAGGTGAAGTTTAACTAATTATGGTTATTTATAAAAATATTTAAATATAATAGTACTATAATTAATAATATGTATAAAAATGAATTGAAATATATGTAGAAGGAGGTAATCAAATAGGAAAATATTGGGAAATAGTGTGCATAATTTTTGTTTAGTATAAATTACTATCGATACATAGCTAATATTTAATAATGTTTATGAGTGTTATGATTTAAATATAATAGTGATAAATATTTATTTAATCTTAAAAATTTTTTTATGTTTTGTAACATTAATGAAATCTGTTCATTACTAATACTGTTATTAAAGAGTGTATTGATCAATACAATTTATAAAGTTAATAATTCTATGTTGTTATTGTGACTAAAAACTTTCATAGTTCATAAAAAATTTTCATAGTTCATAACAAAATTTTTGTATCAGATCCAATTTTAAAAACACTGAAATATATCTAATATTATGTTTCAAATTTCAGTATTGAGGTTCAATGTCAAAATTCACCATAAAAAATTGGTATTGAAAATTCATTATATAATGTTCAAATGCTTATAAAATCAATATTGAAGTGTCACCTTTACCAAAGCAACATTAAAAAACACTAAAACATTATAACATTGAACCTCAATACTGAAATTTGAAACATAGTATTAGATATATTTCAGTGTTTTTAAAATTGGATCTGATACAAAAAAATTGTTATGAACTATGAAAATTTTTTATGAACTATGAAAGTTTTTAGTCACAATAACAACATAGAATTATTAACTTTATAAATTTTATTGATCAATACACTCTTTAATAACAGTATTAGTAATGAACAGATTTCATTAATGTTACAAAACATAAAAAAATTTTTAATATTAAATAAATATTTATCACTATTATATTTAAATCATAACACTCATAAGCATTATTAAATATTAGCTATGTATCGATAGTAATGTATACTAAACAAAAATTATGCACACTATTTCCCAATATTTTACTATTTGATTACCTCCTTCTACATATATTTCAATTCATTTTTATACATATTATTAATTATAGTACTATTATATTTAAATATTTTTATAAATAACCATAATTAGTTAAACTTCACCTAATCAATACATTTTTATTAAAAATATTATCAAGGGTATTTATTCAACAGAAGGTTTAATGTATTTTGTGAACATTTGTATGTATTTTGCAATTTGCACATTCATATCAATACAGTATATGTATATTTTAAAGGGCAAAGTGAAGCATATTTTGCACCAAGGAATTTTGTTGATAAATGTTATATATTAGAAAGTATATAGAGGAGTTCATTCTTGTGACACACAAACATTGTTTTTTAACTTTATTATTCATTTTTTGGAATTTTAACAAATTCATTTGTTTAAATAACTTTTAGGAGCATACAGCTTTAAAGACATTCATTAACAGTTGTTGCTTCGCGCCAAAAAGGTTACTTAAATTGTGAATTTTTTAAACAAGGTTGTTCTGATGAAGCCTACAATAGTTAGGTGAAAGCGCTTAACCTTGGATATATGTAATACAAAAAGTTTCGTATGTTGTTTCAATAAATGTCTGGCTGGAATAGCTTTTACACTGTGTTCCCTCTGTGTGTTGCTTGAGAAGATAGCACAGTGTAAATATTTTTATTGGCACATGCTCTCCACATACCAGAATTCATCACTGCCAGATGCTTCATCAAAACAACACCCAATGTGTATATTACAAATATCTTTAATTCCAACATTTTGGTTTTTACATTGTCCTTATCAATCTTCATAACCTCCAAACAATCTTGGATTTTGTCTCTTTGCCTTATCCAATATTCCAGTCAGTTGTTGTTCCACCTGCACAGCTTGTTTTGCTTTCTACATTCTCTTGTCCTACATCTATAATTTTTTTTATTTACTAGCCAAACAACTTCTTGTTGATTGTGCTCAACCATTTCCAAATGTTGCAATTATATCACAAAGTGCAGCTTATTCCATTCCCCAGCTGTTATTGTTTCCTAACTATTTGCTACATCTGTAACATTTAACTGTTTCTGATCTCTCCTCAGTGACTGGACTACAGCACTGTTACCACTCTCTGTAAGATTTAACTGTTTCTGATCTCTTCTCAGTGACTGGACTGAAAAATTGTCACCATTCTCTGACTCATGACTCAACTTCATCTTCAAAATGTTCAGATTCAGCATTGCATTCCATTTTTCCAAAATTAATTCCAACACCTGCTGTTTTTGACAAGACTGAAAATGACACAGAATAAATTACTTTTAATTTGCAATTTAATTGTTTAAATTATTATAATTACAGAGTGACAAGAATGAATAACTGACTTCAACAAACCCCATGAAACATCCCTAGATCTGGCCATTTAGTTATTTATTTTAATGAAAAAAAAAACGTTTTGCAGGTACATTTACTGGTCCAGATTAGGTCTATTTTCTGTTTTTTTTTTTTAAATAACTGTATTTTATTGATGATTCATTTACACAGTCCTGTATTTCAGTATGAAAATACATAGAAAATGTAAACTGCATGTTTGCATATAACTTAACAAGCAAAATTAAGAACAAGAATGAGAGTAACTGGAAGCTGAGAAACTGTCATTTAGGCAGGAGTTAACATTATAAACAAGGTCACTTGTGACTGCTTTATTTTAATTATTTTAATTTCTCCTATATTTGTGGGACTTGGGGTGGGTTTTTGCATTGCCCTGTAGACATCAGTAAGCAAACCATTACTTCTGTTTAGGTTCCCATAAGCAGGTCTATGATTGGTGGTTGAGATATTCTTTGCAGATTAAAATAAAGGGATGTTAGCTAACACTCCTTGACCTGCAGTTATAAAAAGAGGTGGTGCAGCAGACACCCTCTGCTTTCCAGCAGCACCAGAACTGGCTTTACTTTCATTGACTGAAAGTTTATTAACTGGTACCATTATTTCAGTCCACTACTTGTCCATTTTAAAAATACATAGTCCCCCATTGGGTGATGAAAGCCTTCTGCACCCCAGATTGGGGAAAATGCACTGCTTTTCTGTTCTAGTAATCTTGAGTGTCCTATTTAGATTCTGTATTGCTGCCCTGTATGACAAAGGCATGGTGTAGTGAATGGTTACTTGATGGGATAGAGAAGGTTTTAAACTGATTTATTTGATGCCTTAAAACTTAGGGTGGCCAGATGACAAACCACTCTCAGCTGTGCCACAAACTAATGTAGTTTTAATTCTTGAAATGCCAGCTGTACCTTCACCTATTCCTGGGGGCATGTACCATAGCTTTATACATTCATGGGTATCTATTACTGCAGAAAATATAATTATTATTTTTATTGGTATGTTGTTGTTTCAAGCTTAAAGAATATTGGCCTTCAAGGAGCTTGATTGTCATTTTTCCTTGTATGAATTTCTTTGTACACGAATACATGTCAAGTTCATTTGTAAAACTGTAAATTAATTATTTTCTCAAATGTTAGTAAGAAGTTGATTCTGAGTTTGGGCAGTTAGCGTGTAATTTATTTTTCCTTTCCTTTAATATTAGTAATGTTAATGTTTGTTAATTGATGACATATTCTTCTCAGCATCTTATTTGATCCATACATAGACTTTTGAAAAGGAATGGATTATGCAGTGTCCTGAAGGCAAGGCAGAGATCATCCCATAGGAGCATATGTGTCTCCAAAAACCTAACAGTTCCTCTATTCTAGCTGCTTAGGTTTTGCTTTCTAACCTGCTGATTTTTTTTAATTAAGAATTATTGTACCTTGCCTATCTCAGAGGTATGTTTTAGTTTTTCAGCTGTAGAAAAATTATATTATACTCAATTATGGGGCAGATTAATGAGATGTACAGGGGAATTCTTAAATTCCGTTTTCAATATACATGACTTTGAGTATTTTATGAGCAACTCATCAAGCTTTCAGGTTATTATGACCACATTTACAAATTCAAGCTTGGTATCCACTTAAACTATTTTTCATATTCCTCCAATAAGCTTTCCGCTTAAAGACCTGCATACATTAATAACATTATTAATTTTAGTTGAACTTTATAGTCCCCAAAACTGGCTCAACTGAAAAAATGTTCATAGGTTCATAGGTAGGTACTAGGCTATTGGCCCTAGGGCCTATATAAGCCTAGCCAAAAAGGTACCCTGGCTTTCGCCACCCAAGAAAATTATTGTCCTGTACCCCTGTTGAGCAGAGCCACAGAAGTGATCCCTGGGGTGAATTTCCTATCTCCCATCCAATCATCAAGATTTTTCTTGAAGAGTGCTAACGAGGAGCTTTGTTTGATATAGATAGGTAGTTTGTTCCAGAGTATGGGAAGTCTCTGGGACAGGAATCTATCCCTCCAGCATGTTCTGTTTATTGTGGTGACAAGGTTTAGTTCCCTAGAGCATGCAGCTTGGAGGGATTGGGATTTCCTTAAGTGGAGCATGTCCAGCAGCTCTGGATTTGACATAGCTTTGTTTGTTAGGCAGAGATCATCTCTGAGTAGGCGATATGCGACAGAGTAAAGCTGGAGTTTTTTGAGATGGTCTGCATAGGGCATCTGTTTGGGACTGGTAATCCTCTTTGTGAGGTATTTCTGCAGCCTTTCTAGTTGTTGTAGATGTCTTGTGAGGTACATACCAAAAGGGGCATTGTACTCTATAATGGGTCTAATGAATGACAAGTAGAGGGGAACAATGACCTCTTTTTTCCTGGATGCGAAACCTTTTGTGATGAAGTATGCCATGTAGAAGGATTTCCTGACTACTATGGCGATGTGATTATCAAAGGAGAGACTACTGTCCACCTGTGTCCCAAGTTCTCTTATCACACTTTCACTGTTAAGTAGATGTGGTAGTTCATGGGTACAGATTTTTACCAAAAGGGATGACAATGCACTTTTTGGCATTGAGCTTGAGGCTATGGCTTTGACACCAGGCATCTGTCTCAGTGAGGCCCTTTTGTAGGATGTCCACATCGTTAGGAGTTTCGATTATGACTCCTAGTTTGCTGTCATCTGTGAACTTCATTAGCCAAAGACCTTCTGTGTTAGCCTGTACTTCTGAGAAGTAGATATCAAACAGGAGAGGACCTAGGACTGAAACCTGTGGTACTCCACTTGTCACTGGTCTGAAGTCGGATTTGGAGTCTGCTACTTTCACAGTGTGGGCTCTGTCAGTGAGCCAGTTGGCAACCCATCTTGTGACATAGGGATTTATACCTAGTTTAGTGGGTTTATCTATAATTCCAGAGTGGGGGATGGTGTCGAAAGCCTTGGCGAGATCTAGATAGGCTGTGTGAACCACCTTACCCTCATCTACGGCTTTGGTGACCACTTCAAAGAAGTCTATCAGGTTTAGGAGACATGATCTGCCTTTTACAAACCCAAACTGGGTGGGGAGCAGAGTTTGGAGATTACCAATGTCATTGTTTATAAGTTCCATGGTGATACATTCCATAGCCTTGCAGACCATGCTCGTCAGGCTAATGGGGTGGTAGTTCCCAGGGTCTGTGGTGGCTCCCCCTTTGTGGAGTGGGATAACCTTTGCTGTGCACCATTCAGTGGGTACAAAGCCTAAGATGAGGCTATGATTGAACATGGTACTTAGGTGGGGTGCCAGTTCATTTTGTAGTTCATGTAGAACGCAGCCTGGGATGTTGTTAGGTCCCATGGATGCTGTGTTCTTGGCTTTGGAGAGTGTAGTTTTTACCTGTGCAGCCATGATTACAGGAACTTTGTATTCTTCCAGTACAGAAATGGGCCCTTTAGGGGGTGAGAGGGGGTAAAGTTAGCAATTAACCTATCTGCCAGGATATTGGCAATATCAGTTGGTTTTGTATATTTAGTACCATTGTGCTGTAATGCAGAGCAGATCTGAGTGTTGCCATTGAGATTCTTGATATAACTATAGATAGCTATAGAATGCTTTGTGGTTGTCTTTAGAATCAGTGGCGATTTTGTTTTCATAACTAGCTTTGGAGGATTTTATGAGGGATCTCAGCTTTTTACTGAGGCTGACCAGGGAGTTCCTCCAATCATGGGATTTTATTCTTTTTTGCAACAGTTTCTTTCTTCTGTTGTAGAATTTATTTATGGCAGGGGACCGCCAGATTGGCTTCCTTTGTTTTGGAGGATAGCATCTTGGTTCTGTTAGGGATTGCATGATCCCTGCACTCATGTAAGTGCTTATAAAGTGCATTTATGTAGGAGTCAGGAGTCGTACCTCTATTGTTCATCTGCATGGGTGTCGTGAAGTTTGCCACTTCTGTCTTAAGAAGCGTGAAGTTGGCTTTGGAGAAATTTTTTACAGTGGTTTCCCTAATGGGGGGTGGGGGTGAGATGTGGATGTCTAGTGTGATTAGCTTGTGGTCAGATCTGACCAACAAGGAATTGACCACTGGTGTGGAACACTGGTTGCCCATGTTGGTAATGACCAGGTCTAGGATATTGCTGCCCCTGGTGAGGGTGTGGATAAGTTGATCCAAGGCATTGGAATTTGAGAATTCCAAAAAACGTTGAGCAAAAGAGTTGGTACATGAATAGTTTTCCCAGTTAATGGTGGGGTAGTTGAAACTGCCCATTATTAGGGTGTTAGGATGTACCCTAATATTTTTCAGTGTATCAAGAAATGAGGAATGGGAATCCTGGGGCATGGTGGGAAATCTGTAGCAAGCTACAATTTGGATTGTGGTCTTTCCCAGAGTTAGTTGCACTTGGATAATCTCAGATGCATTATGCTGAGCAACTAGCCTGGAGGTGTGGATATCCTTAATGAATATGGACACACCTCTGCCTTTAGTGTTTCGGTCCAGGTTAGGTGGCCGAAAGGTGTGGTATGAATTATAGCCTGGTAATGCAGGGGTGCTCTCAGGAGCCTTAACCAGGTCTCTGTCACTGCACAGATGTCGATGTTCTCCATTTTAAGGAGTGTCTTGAGTGAGTGCGTTTTGAAATTTAGACCTCTAGCATTGAGTAGTATTACCCTCAGATTTTGCTTGCTTGTACCTGTTACGGTGGTGAGTTTGTCATTTGAACCTTGCCTAAAAAAGGCACTATAAGGGTGACAAGAGCCTTAGGCAGTATCCGGAATCCCAAGGGCGACAGGTGCAGGCCATCTCTGGCAAAGCATCCTAAGGGCGACAGGTGCAGGCCATCTCTGGCACAGCATCGTGGTCTGCCGATCATGTAATCCCAGGCAGACAGATACTGGAATGACACCAGAAGCTTAGCCAATTGTTGAAGTCAATCACTTTGTCCTTGTACTTTGGTATCATTCTGGGTGATGGCAGGATGCTACTCAGGGCTAGGGTCATACCTGACTGAGCTTCCTGGACGAGTTTTAAAGAAATAGCCACTAAATACATCACGACCTATAATTACATTACAAAACAAAAATCATCTTTCTGATCTAACAGAGTGCTGAACCAAAATTCTAGAAATTATTATATAAATTTTCAGTGAACACAGTTACCATTTTTGTAAATAATACACCTCAATTTTGCTCACTCACAACACTTACACTCCTTACTTATTAAAGAGTAGTCATAGATGAAGCATGTTTTCTCCTCTTTCTTTTTCTACCTACCACTTTACTTTCAGTCATTCCCCTTATGCAAACATAGCTTCTTCTTTTTCTCTCTAGCATCATTCCTTAGGCAATGCATTTCATTTAATACCTTTATGAACTGCTATTCTTTGCTAAGCAAGTGGCTCAGTGGTGCAATGGTTAACATTGTCGCCTCACAGCAAGAGGTTCTCTGGTTTGATTTTTGACTGGGGTGCCTTCTGTGTAGAGTCTGCATGCTCTCCCTGCATTCATGAGGGTTTCTTCCCACATTCCAAAGACATGCATCTGCAGCATGTCTCCTCTGAAAATAGACGCTGTCCTAGTCAGACTTTCCCAGTTAACAAATGTTAACTGAATAAAGTAGGCATGTAACACCTGTCATATATAGGTGCACATAGTTGTTAATATTTTGATTTGTATAGCTTATTGTTAATTAGGTTTATGTTTTTATGTACTTGCTTTATTATTCCTATCAATTATTTGTTGTTATGCTTCTTGTGACGATTGGGGAGAGATGGGCGAAGGCTGCCAGCCTATTCAAATAGAATTTGATATATAATTCTGGCATTTGTAAATAAATGTAAAATACCGGCATGTTTCTTGAGTGTAAAGAATACTGTGAAATGTGGAACTGCAAAATATGTGACAACATTGCACTCTACTGGCCCAGTGATGCATGTTGTACCCTTTCATGTTAGAATGGCTGCAGGGTGGCTGGATGAAGATTTCATGCCCATTGTTTTAAGGCTAACGTTTGTGACTAGAATTTAGATGTGGAAGGTGCTTTATTGCTCTGGTTTCTGCTAGCATATACATGTGAAATGTATTGTTGTAAGTTTCTGAGGAGGTGTTAGATTGCTAAATAATGCAGTTTGTGGCCTGAGAACTCAGATCAGGTGTTAAGATGATGCAATATGAATACTGGGAAAACCTAAGTGTCAAAAATGATGTAACTTTGGGAGGGCCTTAGAGACATGTTTGTTAGTAATGTTTAAATACTATTTCTCACAAGAGACTGAAAAGCATTTTGACTTTGGACATCCACTTATCAACACACTGCCTTATGCTCACATGCAATTTTTAGCACTGTGATTTCTTGTAGGAATAGTTAAAGCTAGTAAAGATTAATTATGTATTTTTCTTTGAAATCAGACCTGTCCTACTGTATTATTTTAAGTTTCTGTGTGATCTCTGAACTCTTAGATATCTCTGTGGTGTAGTAGTTTTGTCTTGTGTTTTAATTATTTATTATTAAATATTTTTAAAACTTTCTACCTGTGGCTGATTTGTGTAGAGATAAGCTCTAGAGTACATTGCATATTTATAGAGGTTATTTTAATAGGCCACTCTAAAGTAAGCCTTGACTGTTAGTCATACTACCATTGGAAATTAATATTGCACAGTAATAATTGGGCACCCTTTTAAGGGCATTTTAGTAGCTGATATTATTAACTGGGTGGTGGCAGTAATTACTACTGTATAGTCTGCGTAAAGTGGCACAGTTGGAGAATCTGTGTCAGCTTTTCCCAGGAGCGTCTGTGAAGTTGTATAAATACTTATCTCAAAGTGTGTGTGTTGTGTCATCTACTTGGCAGGGACACAAAGCACTGGTTGGACAGAGAGGGTAGTGGAGGTTTTGGTTTGCCCAGTTAGGCTGAGACCTGGACCCTATAGCTATGCCAGTGGGGAGTTTTATTGGGGACCTGGTGAGCAAGGGAGCAACCAGCCCCAGACTGACTGTGATCTCTGTGTGTACGTAAGGGAAATTGTACTTTACTGTGTGTATTAGTTATCCTTTCCTCTCTTCTAAGACCTCCCTGGTGTTAGTGGTGAGGATTAAAGCTCCTTGATTGCTGGGCCTGGGCATGGTTGTCACACTTCTATTCAAGTTATGTTTAAAAACCTATTAAAAGAGATTTGAAAAAAAAATATTATACACCGTTTCTTCCAAGTCTCTAATTAAGCAGTCTAACCTTAGAAGATTAAATTTATCTTGTAATCAGAATCAACATTCTCCATATCTCTACATGGCTGTTCAAAATAAGCCAGATATTATCTAAGGCTTCTTGCAGCAGATATATATATATATATATATATATATATATATATATATATATATATATATATATATATATATATATATATATATATATATATATATATATACACACATGTACACACAGTGGATATAAAAAGTTTAAACACCCCAGTTAAAATGCAGGTTTTTCCGATATAAAAAATGAGACCAGAATAAATAATTTCAAAACTTTCCCCACCTTTAATGACTTATAACATATACAATTCAATTGAAAAACAAACAAATCTGTTAGAGGAAAAAAAATATAAAAAATATAAAACATACAATTCGCTGGTTGCATAAGTGTGCACACCCTTAAACTAATACTTTGTTGTTTGTGCACACCCTTAAACTAATACTTTGTTGAAGCAACTTTTGATTTAATTACAGCATTCAGTCTTCTTGGATACACACCTGCCATCAATTAAAGAGATTCTGATTAACCCCAAATAAAGTTCAGCTGTCCTAGTAGGATTTTCCTGACATTTACTCAGTTGCCTGCTACAGCAAAAGCCATGCTTCAAAGAGAGCTTACAAAGGATCAAAGGGATCACATTGTTGAAAGGTATCAGTCAGGAGAAGGGTACAAAAACATTTCTACAGCATTAGATAAACCATGGAACACAGTGAAGACAGTTATCAAAAAGTGGAGAAAATATGGGACAACAGTGACATTACAAAGAAATGGATTTCCCTCCAATATTGATGAAAAGACAAGATAAAAACTGGTCAGGGAGGCTGTCAAGAAACTCCAGCAACAATGAAGGAGCTGCAGGAATTTCTGGCAAGTACTGGTTGTGTACTACATGTGATAACAACCTCTCGTATTCTCCGTATGTCTGAGCTATGGGGTAGGGTTGCAAGACGGAAACCTTTTCTTACACTGAAAAACATCCAGGCCTGGCTAAAATTTGCAAAATAATACATCAAGTCTCCCAAAAGCATGTGGGAAAGTGTGTTATGGTCTGATGAGACCAAGGTTGAACTTTTTGGCCACAATTCCAAATAGTATGTCTGGCTCAAAAACAACACTTCGCATTCCCAAAAGAACAGCATCCCCATGGTGAAGCATGGTGGTGCAGTCTCATGCCTTTGGGTTGCTTTTCTTCAGCTGGAACTGGGGCTTTAGTCAAGGTGGAGGGAATTATGAACAGTTCCAAATACCAGTCACTTTTGGCCCAAAAGCTTCAGGCGTCTGCTAGAAAGATGAAGATGAAGAGTAATTTCACCTTTCATCATGACAATGACTCCAAGCATACATCCAAATCAACAAAAGAATGTCTTCACCAGAAAATAAATAAAGTTTTAGAATGGCCCAGCCAGAGCCCAGACCTAAATCCAATAGAAAATCTGTGGGGTGACCTGAAGAGGGCTGTGCACTAGAGATGCCCTCACAATCTGACAGATTTGGAGCACTTTTGTAAAGAAGAGTGGGAAAATATTGGCAAGTCAAGATATGCCATGCTGATAGACTCCTACCCAAGATGACTGAATGCTGTAATTAAATCAAAAGTTGCTTCAACAAAGTATTAGTTTAAGGGTGTGCACACACAACAAAGTATTAGTTTAAGGGTGTGCACACTTATGCAACCAACATATTGTACATTTTTTATTTTTTATATTTTTTTGCCTGACAGATTTCTTTCTTTTTCAATTGAATTGTACAGGTTATAGGTCACTTTAAAGGTGGGAAAAATTTTGAAATTATTTATTGTGGTCTCATTTTTTTATATCACAAAAACCTGGCATTTTAACAGGAGTGTGTAAACCTTTTATATCCACTGTATATATATATATATATATATATATATATATATATATATATATATATATATATATATATACATATATATATATATAGATATATATATATATATACATATATATATATATGTGTATATATATATATATATATATATATATATATATATATATATATATATATATATATCTATATACATATGGGTCTACTTCTAAACACCGACACAAAACTCACCGACGCCAAATAACCGAAAACACACAAACCCGACACAAACCCGACAACGCAAAACACCGAACACCAAATCACCGACACACGGAACGTAAACAACACGCGACACTACATACCATACACACTAGCCCTGACCCAAACCCTAACCCTAAGGTCCGACACTATCGCACACTTCACCTACCTGCACCCTAACCCTAACTCACTTACCCACCCCTAGCCCAAGCTCCGACACTATCGCACACTTCACCTACCTGCACCCTAACCCTAACTCACTTACCCACCCCTAGCCCAAGCTCCGACACTATCGCACACTTCACCTACCTGCACCCTAACCCTAACTCACTTACCTGACCACTCCTACCTCCGTCACTATCGCACACTTACCGGGTCGCGATCGCAGGTTACCCTTATCGGTCTTTCCACTGTCGGCGAATCACCCTGTCGGTATACGTACCTGTCGGTCATCTGGCGTCGGTGATTTCCGCGTCGGGCAATCGGCGTTTCGGTCTTCTGAATGGGACCCATACACATATATATATATATATATATATATATATATATATATATATATCAAGTTGGCTCTCATCCTGTAGCCTTCCTATTTCATAACCCAGGCTTGCTTTCCTGTATTGATTTTAGAAAAAAAGCATCCTAAATATTAGGGACCTATGTGACACCTTTAGCTATTTTTACATAATGTGACAGAAAGCCTCTTAAGTGGACTTGCTGCATTCCTTATTTAACCATTATATGTTTAGTTGAATAAAGTACCCATTTATATTTAACATGCTCTTAGCTTATCAACCATACCTTTAGTGGAATTATATTGATGGCCTTAGCCAAATCAAAGTTAGTGGAATGTAGAGTAAGGCCTTCACCTAGTACTCATATATATATTCTAAAAAAGCACTGCTTGTAAAAGACATTATCTATATATAAAAAATCCATATTGTTGTGGGCCGTGGTGGTGCAGAGGTTAGTGTTGTCACCTCACAGCAAGAGGTTCTCCTCTTTGATTCTTGGCTGGAGCGCCTTTTGTGTGGAGTCTGCATGTCCTCCCCATGGTTGAGTGATGCAAAAGACATGCAGGTAGGTGAGTGCATGAATGGGTGTGCCTTACTTGAAGGCTGGGCGTCAGGCTGGCAACTTGGTACCGTAAAAATCCACTGCCAATCATGAGCGGACCAGAGTTCCGCTGTGGTGACCCCTAACCGGGAAAAGCTGAAAGACATTACTAATAAATCCATATTGTTGAAAGTCAAATTGTAGTAGTAGGTCCTCAATATCTCCTTGTATTACTGCTGTTATTATTCTCTCAATCATTTCGAATATTATGAATATTAGTCTTGCAATTCTATAATTATTAGAGTCTAATGTGATGCTTCCTTTGGGTAGCTAGATGACATAGATCAGGAATATATTCTATTTTTAGATAGTTGATTAAATATTTGACAAGGCTAAGCTTGACATTGTATAGAAAGCTGTTAGGAATATTGTCTGGAGTTACACTACATGAAACATTGTGGCCAGGATTTATGGACAGCACATTGCATTGGAAAAAGTGGCATGCAGCACTAGTTAAGGACTGCATAATGACATGCAAACTATCCACTTGGATTATGCAAATGAAGGAACCCTAAATGGCAGACTGATTCAGCAGTATATAAAACAGTGTTGCTGTGATGCAGACTGAATCAGCAGTATGTAAAACAGTGTTGCTGTGATGCAGACTGAATCAGCAGTATGTAAAACAGTGTTGCTGTGATGCAGACTGATTCAGCAGTATGTAAAACAGTGCTGCTGTGATGCAGACTGATTCAGCAGTATGGAAAACAGTGCTGCTGTGATGCAGACTAATTTAGCAGTATATAAAACAGTGTTGCTGTGATGCAGACTGATTCAGCAGCATATAAAACAGTGTTGCTGTGATGCAGACTGATTCAGCAGTATGTAAAACAATGTTGCTGTGATGCAGACTGATTCAGCTGTATGTAAAACAATGCTGCTGTGTTGCAATGCTTTCACATTTTGAATGCCATGATTCTTGGTGTACAATGAGGGTGATGCTATGAGGAGCAGTAGCAGAAGCACAAGCAGCTTGTGTTGGGAGCTGCTGACAGAGCCAGTGCCCACAGTTTTGTGCATCATGACAATTTGCACCAATGGGGGAAGTGCAGGCAGCACACGGCAGACACCGAGCCTTAGCAAGTGTGGGAAGTGAGGGGTGGCTACCCCAGTCATAAGCATTTAAGTTTGTGATCAGCACTTTAATCTAGTCATAGAACAGTTCTCAATATGTCCCTAAAAAGAATACCTGGAGTAGTTGAAAACATTCATGATCACAGCCACTTAAAAGACTTTCAGTGTTTTTATATGAAATATAGCAATGATATCCTTGCTATAATTGCTAAGATTGTTAGAAACACTGAATTTGTCATTTAAAGGGGGCATTTTGTATAGAGAGTAATATTTTTCTGAAGCTGTTTTTTGCTCTTCTAGTCCAAGGAGTTTTATTTTATTTTGTTTATTTATTTGTTTTTGCTCCATAATTTGGTCTGCAGGAGTTTTAAAAGGAAGCATTACCCAGGGTATCAGGAAAACTTTTAATAGTTTTGCACAGACGACACAAACCAACAGACTGTGGACTATTTCTGCGTGGACAGGGATATTGTAATGAACATAGGTGAACTGTCCCATGAACAAGCAGAATTAAAGGGGGTGCATGCTATGACAATTCTTGTGGATACAAAGGTACATGGAGTCTTAACCATCTGAGCTTCATGGATCTTCCAGGAACCAATGCTGGACATGTTAGTGATATTGTAGGCAATCAGTGTTGAAAATCCTAAATCATGTTCTTTGATATAATGCTACAACATGTGGAAGAGTACATCTGGTTCCCCAAGATAGCAAAGGGGAGAAGCAATACCATGTGCACCTTTATGATGTACCCTGTTTACATGAGATCCCAGGAGCAACAGGTTGTACACATGCTGCTATCAAGGACCTGGCTTGACAAGAGGGCCTGTGATACATCAATAGGAAAATACCTAGGTCATTATTTATAATGTATCAGTGTATCACCTGGGAAATTAACATGCTTCACATACTTGGTACATATTTGACATATACCAATGGTTACTGTGAGGAGACCTCACAAGGTCAATTGCTTGGTTAGTGCATACATGTGCTAGACAGACAGGTCTGTACATGCAAGCAGGGAGCAGGCCACATATAATATATTGTGTATTATGTGTTGTAGGTGATGCTGGATATGTGTTAGACCTCTGACTGATGGCCTTGATATGCAACTACTAGACCATGCAGAAAATGGTCTTAAACACAGCCCATGTGGAAATGCAAAACTCAGTCGACTGTGTATTTGGACTAATGAAGAGAAGCTTCCAATGTCTGGATGCCTCAGAAGGGACAGTACAATCCACACATATGCAGCATGATCTTTATTGTGTGTGCCACAGGTGCAGGCATAATACATTTCAGCATGGATGAAGAGGTGGTCTCTAGTCCACAAATATGGGTCATGATTCAAGGAAACAGAATAAAAACATGCGTGTGATATCACAGTCATGTTATGCAGGGCAGTGTATGGACTGGCCACACTATATATTAGACATGACATCAGCATATGTAGACAGGTTAGGGGTGAGCAGAGAACAGTCATAGTCACTCAACAATGTGAGGAGGGCAAAATGATATGTGATTTGAGCACTATCATATGGGGTATTGTCATGGAAGGCGAACATAATAACCATGTACTCTGGGAAATTGTAGGGAGTCATTGGAAATGACATCCTAAAGTCAAGATGTTGAGATGTCATGATGTGACCATTTGTATTGTCTACCGAGTTGTCTTGCAGTGTTTGTGGCTTGATGTGGTCTGTGACAGAGGAGTAGAACTACAGTACCATGTGGACACACACCATGACAGACTGTCTTGTGTCTCAATCCTGATGTACACTGTTGCTTATGACCTGGATAATGTCCACAACTGGGGGATGGCAGGCTGTCTGCTGACAGATGACAGGGAAGGGACAGAGCTTTGCCCTGGTCAACTTTTCCCTAGAAGTATAAATATTATTTCAGGTCTTCCCTGAAAAGAGGCTACTAGCCTAGTTGGACTAATCAGGTCATCAAAAGATAGATACATAGGTAGGTAGATAGGTAGATAGATAAATAAATAACCAAAAAACTGCAGGACTTTGGATATACAGTCTGATGAAGCATTCCAGATGTTAAGCTAGAGGTCATAGTTGCCCGTGACCCATGGCCACAGATTGTATGGCATGTGGAGGCAGATCAGATGGAAGTTGTGCTATGTCTCATTGAAATACCTTAGAGGCAACATTTACCACCAACAACCTCAGATACATTGTGTGCTTCCTATTCTTTTAATCCATGTCACTATGCAGTTAGTGAAAATCATTCTGCAGGCCACAGAGCACACTCACCATCTCCACAATGCTGTAAGAACCCTGTGCCTGGATCTCCATCTTGTACATCTGCTGGTGAATGTCAATAATCAAAGCAATATCCAAGACAGAGCTGCAGGCATGGTGATTCTGTCCTCCCACATCTGTCCCCAATGCTGATCATGTGCACTTCAGAGGCAGTGCACATTTTAGATGTTGTGTGGGCTGGTGAACCAGGTAGGATCTATGAGGGGCTCTGAGGAACAGGATGTCTGCCATACATTGGTGAGGATGTGTGCTCAGTATGGACCATTATAGGTGCAAATGTAATGGTAGATGTGGGTGACCCTTCCCTTTATAATGCTGTAGACAGTGCCATTGTATCATTCAGGATCATCCTCATCTTCAGCAATGGGTGTGCTGCTGCTAATGTCAGTCCATTGTTGTCTTAGTGTGCTGAACCTTCTATGAGTGGGACCTTTAAAAACTTGAACACATAACACAGCTGTCAACTCAGACACATATGCCTCTATACCCCCCCTGTGGCATGCATACTACTACAACACATCCAAATATGTAAAGGTTACATTGACAGTTATACCTTGCCATGTAGACTGTTGCAATTGCAGATCAAAGGTGCCTGGAAGGACAGATATGCAAATGGGCCTGGTCAGCTTTCTCTTCAAACATGCAGAGCAGAACAGTGTAGTGTACTGTAATGGACATTTCTAATTAGGTATTTCCGCTACTGACAGATGGGTGGTTGTTGCCAGACCAGCTTCCCATATTTGAGCCCCAGAACTTCTCTTCCCAGCTGATGTCACCAAAAAATTCTCAAACTCAGTGAGCAGCTATAGTGTTGGGGATCCACTGTATATGGTTGTCATATTGCAACACTTTGTGCCTTTTTTGCATATAGTATCATATCAATAACCCTTCATTGCATCTGCTATAGAGGCCTATTATGGCTGCCCACAGCAATCACATCCTGCATGTGGTCCTGATAATGCATGTCTGCACCACATTTGTCCAGGAGGCACATGCCTTGTGTGCAAAGGTCTGCAGCAGCCTTTCAGTCTAATGAGCAATAAACTTTTCAAGGCATTGCCTTCCTGTGATGGTCATGTCACTACCTGTACACATGTCAGCAAAGCAAGTTAGTTAGTCTGTGGGTGCATATGGTATTATCTGTAATGCACATACATATGGCTGCAGACCCCCCCTCCATTTATGCATCTCATAGTCAGCTGAAGTAAATGTTATGCACAGCCTCCCCACCATACATACTATACCTAGGCCACAGTATACTGCATTGGAATCCAACACCCTTTATGCATTCCATCCCAAGGATTTGTGTCTTCATGGTTTGAATCTCCCAACCGCAGGCTGATATTATAATGCCATGCTTATGTCATGGATTACACATACATCATGAAATCTTCTTCACTCTCACTAAAATTCACCACACAGTATTTTTTTGTTTGTTGATGCTGTTTACCTGGTTTACCAGGCAGGACACCTTCCTTAACTTTGTGAGTCTCCACATCTACTGAAACCTTACCAAAATTCCTGTATTGCAGAAGTATATAGTTCTTAGCAATGTTGTGCAAAGTGGTGTTGCCACCTTATATCATGCTAACAACAGATAGTTAGCATGGAGGTTATGCTAAAGAAGCCAGTTAGCACCACTGCCTGTGAATGTTCAGTGTGGCATGTGCTATCCAAATATGGTGGTGCTAGCTGCACATATCGCATTGACTATGAAGCATGTACAATGCATGTTCATTTATGACATGTGTATGTTCATACTGCAGAGTGCAGTACTAGGTTATGTGACATGCAATTTAGAAATGTGCAGTCATGTTCATGGGGCTGCCATTTTGCTCCCTGAATGGACCTGATTGAGTGACCATGGCTACTTCAGGGACTAAGGAATATAAGGATCTTGCTTGTTTGCCAAGGAGAACAGGGGTCTCCTGTTCTTCCTGCACAAGAACTTTAGGGAGAGCCTGCTGCATAGTTATCATAGCCCAGTGCATAAAGACAGGGATAACATTAGCTGGCTCAAATGCTTACTGATGCCACTGATATCACTTGTTCCAGTCAGCAATGCTAGCGCAGGCTCACTGACCCGAAGGGGGGCACCCTGATGTAATTCACCAATAAGAGACAGAGGTTCAGAAGACAATGCCTAAGATGTGTTAGTATTTTTTCAGTACCATTGTTTTCTACTATCTTAACTGTTATATTTCAGTACATAATTTAGTTTACAGTGGCAGAAAGCAACAACTGAACATGGACAGATACTGCAGTGGAGTGTATTGCCTCTCCTAGCAATTAAATGTGTATATCATCTGTGCCATACACCTAGAACTGTGTTTGTGTTTGTAGCATATATTTTTTTATATATTTTTCCAGTTTTTACATCATAAGAGGAGGTGAAGCTACAGTCACCTTGATCTGTGTCAGCTGCTATCAAAGGTGGTAGGTCACCTGTGACCACTAGTCTTGCCTCTCAGCAGGGGGACAATCATGGTTACTTGGATGGGTTACTAGTACCCTCTATAGCTATATCTCAGGAAACAGATGTAGAATGCCCGCCTGAAAGTGGGCTGGTGGACTACAGCAGGCTTGAGTGGACTCACAGTGTCAAGTGAGGAGGCTGGTGGTTTCAGTGGGGCACGATGAGCTAGGGAACCTGCCTCAGCAATATGAAGTACTGTTATGGAAAATTATTATGTCTCATATTTATTCTTCATAACATGCATATTAACATGTAGTTTCTTCAGAAATTAGTTAAATAAAATGTTTAAAATACATTTATGTTAAAGGAAAACTGAAAAACAGATGTATGATTATGCAAGATACAGTTTCATATGAGTAGTAGCTTTATAATGCAAGTGCCTTATAACTGCATTTTCTCTATTAGCAATCTATAATGTACTGACAAACAATTGAAGGCAAAGTAAGCACTGAAGGTGCTAAGGAATGCTATGTTATGTCTGAAAGTCAGTTTTTGAAAGTTAATGAATTGTGCCAGGTATCCGTGGAAACCAGATTAATCAACAGTATGCTCTTGCCTTCTCAGGCTGGGGGATGAGTCTTTGCAAGGACATCCGCGAGATAGTGTATACTCATACCGAATGTTACAAAGTTAAAGGCCAATAAACCTTAAGCATATGTAGCCTGTGTATTAAAATGCATATTTATGAATTGTTCAGGTGAAGCTGTGAGGAACATGAGATATGAGGGAATTTTCAAACAAATTGATGTGTTAAAGGTAATGTACAGAGTTCTGCATGCATGAAATTAATAAGAATATATATATATATATATATATATATATATATATATATATATATATATATATATATTCACTTTATAATCCCGAAATACTGAAATATCGAATTTCAGTATCTCGAGACTATAAAGCCTAAAACTCACAAACCTGAAACTCCAAAACTGCAAAATTCAAAATTGTGACTGTCAAAAAAACACTACATCAAACACAAACACAAATACACCTACCTCCCGACACTACAACAAACCAAAACAACACACACGAACACAACAAAACAAACACGCACACCTACCCTTCCTATAAGCAGGGGGGCAAGCCCCCCTGCACCCCTACACCACTCTTACTTATATATACTAACTACGAGGTTGTACTAAAAACCGAAAGACAGAAAACCCACCACCACACATTCTACACCCCCTTGCACAAACACACATCACATACATACAAACACCACCACTCTCAACACTTGCACACTCGCACTCTTACCTACCTACCCTAATCCACACCTAAAACTCCCAAACACACTCACATACACACAAACCCTCCCTAAAGCCCATATAAAACATTACACTTACTTAACGTGCCATCACTACTGTGGGTTCAACATTTCCAGGTTCGATATTCTGCAGTTTTGAGCAACTACAGATTCGACACTTTGGTCTCGAGATACTGAAATTCGACATTTCAGTATGGTGAGATTCCAAAGTGAACCTATATATATATATATACATATATATATATATATATATATATATATATATATATATATGTATATATATATATATATATATATATATATATATATATATATATAGTTGGGCAGTCTGTCACTGCTGTTTATGGAATAAACAAGTACTTTGCACATCTCGAAGCGTCAGTCTTGACTGAGTCAAAAAGGTGAAATTCTTTGTTATTTAATTTGTACTTTAACAGTACTTTCTGGCATGATTTGTAAAGTCATATGAATGGTAAGCACCATCCATTGGGCCTCTAGAGGAGCAACTCGCTCAAAATGTTGACAACCCAGATGAGGGGTAGCTGGGTTTGTTTTCATCTGGACAGTCTAGTATCCAACTCTGCCAGGACCCCCTCCCTATTCCCATCCTTGTGTTTTCCCTTCATTACGTGTTATTCCTCATTTCTTGCTCATTCTTCAACCTTTCTCATTATTATCTGTCCACCCTCTGCATGTAGGTGCTGTTCCACTATCATATCTACATTTTCTTTGTATACTGCCCTTGTCTGTCTGTGTCTGTTCTTTGTCTGTGTCTATTTGCCCCTGCTACCTGCACATTATCCTCTGTCCTACCCACAGCCATCTCTCATTAGCTTCCCACCTGCCTTTGTTTCGTAACACAAAAGGGGTTCTCCCCCCAAAAATACTATTCCTTCTGCTTGCCTTTCATACCTTATGGTTACCCTCCTCTTTTTTCCCTCTGCTTGCTGTTCAGACATTTCCTGCTTTGCTGTTAACCCCATTTCCTCCTCATCTATATGATTAACTGTATTGCCACTTTGCTGTGAAACCCACATTGATAAACCTGTTTGCCATTTTGCTATCCTTCTTCTGCCAGATGGCAACCATGTGACATTCATGAGTGAAGATTACTAGTCTGCATTTCCATATACTGCCTGTTATGTCTGTCACATCAGTCACACATGCTATTCTACTGCTCCTTATGCCATGTTGCTGCTGACTGCTATTTACTCCATTATCTCTGTGCTTTGTTTTTCTTTTGTAGTCCTCTGCTTTGTATGCTGGAGCTGTTACATGCCTAATACATGACTGATTAGCTGTGTGGCTCTTTGTGTAGTGACCTACTGTCTACAGTTTATCTACGAATCTCAGCTGGTCTTTTTTGAGGAGGTTACAACAACACAGAATGTTGAAGCCTATAAAATAAATTAAAATACATTGAGCTTTAGCATATTATTCTAGATGTTGTATGCAAAGCTACCTGGAATTTTGTCTGAGCTCGTCGAGATAGTGTTTTATAGGTTAATAGGTATGTATTAGACAAATGACCAATGGGGCCATTATAAGCCTAAGGACAACATATTAATCCGCAAACCGAGAACCAACAGCACTTCCACGGTATAGGAAAAAGTCAACAGCCAGCAAGCACAAATGTAGGAACAACCAGAAACTGGAAATAAACCCTTTGTTTATTATAAAATTGAGCGCTTTTGTCGACTATAACAATAAAACTTCATTAGAGTAAAAGTACAGGTCAGTACTGAACCTTTAAGTAACACTCTCCCCATCACATGTTTAAAATCACCAATCACATATAAACCATACATTTTTCATCCACCAGTCAAACTTTATATGAATGTAGTCTAAGCACACTACATAAAGAAACACCATCATTTAAACATGGGTACATCCAAGCATTTAACTTAATTTGCCAATCCAATTCTACAAACTCCAATAAATCTTCCCATGGTCCACCCCTGTTGCTTTTCTGTATGATGTCTAGGCCAAAAAAATAAAAACTTGTGAAAAGGATAACCAGAGATATGTTTAAAAAGTGCATTTGTATCTTTTTTGTGTTTAATATCAGACAAATGTTCATAAATTCTCTCTTTAAGTTTCCTTTTTGTTTTACCCACATAAAATCTTTCACAGTTTTCACATATGGCCAGATATACTATCAATAGTGTTATAATTACAGTGGAGTTTAGATCTTATCCTACTACCATTTATTACCACAGTGTCTTGCTCCAATATGTTCTTACATAGTGAACAAAAACTACACTTAGAAGTTCCTTTCTTTTTGTTCATGTATACTGATATTAACTCATTGTCATGGTATTGAAGGAATTGTTTATAGATCTCCCCTTTTGTAAACTAATCTGGGCTCTGTCCCTATAACCTCCACAGTGTTGTCAAAGCAAAAAAAAAAAAATTCCAGGTGGATTTTAGTACATTATATATAACTGGAATATCTGTTGTAAACTTAGTGACAAAACTATCAACATATCTAGAATGGTTACTTCGTGTTTGCTAGTTCAAATTTAAATTTAAATGGTCCCTAACTTTCATAATTGGGACATAAAACCCTATGCCGCTCTTGGTTTTAACTTCTTTGTAAATCTCCATAACCAATTCCGTCAGATACCCCATAGTCCTAAACATAGATGCTAAATTGTCTCATTCTTTATAAAAAGTGTCATCCTCTGAAATCATTCTTGCCAAACGAATGAACTGGCCTTTAAGTATACCCTTTTTTTGAAATTGTGGGTGACAACTTTTGTAGTGTAACATACTGTTAGAATACGTGGTCTTGCTATAAATGTTGCTAATTATTCTCTGTTTATGTAAATCTTTGATAATACCTACATCTAGGTAACGTATATGTGTGGAATCCCAAGAGTGGGTGAACTTCAAAAAACGTGATGTCCTGTTTAAGTATTGAACAAACCATTCTAATTTCTCTATTCCCACTTCCTACATGATAAATATATTGTCCAGAAAGCGGGCATATAAGGACCAAGGAGGCGAGGGAAATTTGTTAAAAATGTGCTCCTTTTCCCACTGTAACATGACTATATTTGTGAAAATAGGAGCACAGGATGCACCCATGGCTACCCCTTTTCTGTGTTAAAAATACTGACCATCTAGATAAACAAAACTATAGTGAAGTACTGTTTACATAAATGTATGTAAAGTATTTATCTCATAATTTTCAATATCAGTGGAAGTCAGTAAGAATTCATAGAAATAATGCAATCCGTCTTCATAGGGTATCACATTAAATACATTGATAACATCTACTGTAAGAAAAAACATGGGAAAAGTTAACTTTCTTAAGTTTACTTGAAAAGTCCCATGAGTCTTGACAAAGATGGTCAAAAGACCTTAAAATTTTTTTCATTTTATATCTAAATGTTTTGCCAATGGATAGGTTGTAGATTTCCCTGCATTCACAATGGGCTTCATGGGAGGATCCCTGAGGTCCTTGTGAATGTTTGGGATTCCAAAAATCGAGGGTATCGTAGGGTGTTTTACAAACAAAAAATTTTCTTCTTCATTGATTTGTCCTTGTGCTAACATGTCTTCTAATAAAAAAACAATCTGCCTATAAGTACCGTTGATGAAATTCAAGGATACTTCATAGTAATCTCCATCTAAAACATGTGTGTTCATCTTGGTTAAGTAATCTGTTTTTCCCATAATAGCCACCCCTCCCCCCTTGTCTAGCTTCATCACACAAATATTTTTATCGTGGCTGAGTTTTTTCAGCAAAGCCCATTTGCTGTCGGTAAGGTTACTACCAGTTTCAGGTGTCTTACATTTTAATATTTTCCTGAAATCTGACAAACACATCTTTTCAAACAAAAGTAATACTGGACAGAAAAACAACAGGGGTAGACCTTGAGAAGATTTATTGGAGTTTGCAGAATTGAGATGGCAAATTAAGTTAAATGCTTGGATGTACCCAGGCTTAAATGATGGTGTTTCTTTAAGTAGTGTGCTTAGACTACGTTCATATAAAGTTTGATTAGTGGATGAAAAATTTATGGTTTATATGTGACTGGTGATTTTAAACATGTGTATGGGGTAGTGTGTTACTTAAATGTTGAGTAGTGACCTGCACTTTTATTCTGATGAAGTCTTATTGTTATAGTCAACAAAGCCACTCAATTTTATAATAAACACAGTTTTTTTTCCAGTTTCTGGTCGTTCCTACATTTGGGCTTGCTGGCTGTTGTCTTTTTCCTATACTGTGGAACTGCCATTATAAGCCTAGCCGTGCAACCCAAATGTGACCCACAAATAAGATTTACGTAGAGAGTGATTTACTGACTGCCTCTGTCCATCAGAGACATTGAATTTCTGATTTACCTATCCACTGGTCTAAGTTTCACTTAAATAGGGATAGGGAGGAGCTCTGCTTCAAAAGGATGATGAGCATGTTCCAGAGAATGGGAATTCTCTGAGAAACATATCTATCTGTCCAACATGTCCTGTTTATTTTGCAAGCCAAACTTAGGTCTTTTAATCTAGTAGTTCTGATGCTGTTTGTTTTGTGGATGTGCAGAAGGTTAATCAGAGCAGGGTCCAGGGATGCATTGTATTCTGGGCAAAGATCAGACTTCTAAAAGGTACTATAATGTATTTCTTGGTACTGAGTTTAAACCATGGCTTTGGCACCAAACCTTTGTTTGTATAAAGTCAACCTTGTCTAGTCACCTTTGTTAATTTAAAGACTGCTAACAAATAGTCCTGTAATTTGGCTGGGGCCTTTAAACTCCACCACTCTCCAGTACAAGTTTCTAACCATTTTCACCTAATCTGTGGGAAAAACTAATCTGATCCAGGGTTTAAAACAGAAATGGTGAATCAGTTCTTCAAACTTTTTCCCTGTTAGGTGTGAGAACCACAGCACACAGGTTACCACTCTGCATTTTCTACACAAGCAATTTTATTTAATATTGTCTTGCTTTTGCCTTGTTGATAGATTTGATAAGGTGGAACGTTCTGCATTTTGCTGATGCTATTTTTTGTATAAAAAAAATCGGCGCGCATTCTTTGCCCTGTGACCATCAGTCCCTCTATTGGCCCATTTATTTCAACGTTCTTGATGCACTATTCTCCCTGTCATCGAAAGATGCAAGATGCAGTAATCACAGCTGCCATACAGCAGGAGAATAAGTGGCTTTTAAATAAGCTTTTACTGCCTCACCTTACTGAACAGCATGGACCAGATGCATGCTTCTGCACATCTACCGTACTTGGCTTCAGTGCAGTGCACTACTTGACTAGGCAGACTTGTCCCCATCCTGATTCATGCATGGAACATGCATCCTTGACTGTCCCCTCCCCCCAAGATGTACTCCAGGACAGAAACATTAATCATCTTTAACCAGGATGGGCAATTCTGTTTCACCCACTTACTACCACCCCTTCCCAGATGGTACCTTTAGTTTAGTATAGAAGCTGAAGGCTATGAGCTACTAAGCTTCATCCTTTTTTGGATTTGAATCTCTAATTCTCCATTTGCTCTACTGTAGGATTCTGCCACTTAGCTGGATGATGCTGCCAGGTGACCCCTAAATACAGGCAATTTAACTTTGGGGTTAGCAACTTAAACAGAAATACTATGACTACTAGTTTTGCCCAGGCCATAGAGGCAAAGTTAATATCTAAAGGTATACACTCTGGAGCCAGCCTCCTTGCTAATAGTGCTGAAACAAAGATTTTGTAATTATGGCCCAGTACAGAGTTTGGTTTATAAGAAACTGGGAGGGCTGATATTATGGCATTTTGACAGTCATCAGGAGAGGGACCACCTTGCCTGGCAATCACCATCACGTCTGTCTATGTACACACAAATAGGTCAGGAAGCATCTTGGGTTTTTACATGAGGGCAACATCTACAGGGTTATTGAGACCTACTTCCTGTAGTGGGAGCATTCACACTGTGTAAATGTCAGCAGCTGTAGTATTTGAAGGCATCTCTCTTTCTCTATCACAAGCTGAGATAGTTTGTTCTGTCTCTCATACAGACGTTTTATTGAGCTCTCTCAAGACCTCTTCCAATTTTTCATTTTGCTGATTTGTTTTTTTAGCCATATGGTCTGCACTATCCTCTTTACCTTCCGCAGTCTAAGTCAAAATATTAGGTTCTTAACGGCTCTTGGTATATTTGCCAGATGAATCCTCATGGCAATCTCAGTTTTCTGACTGATGATGTGTTATAGCTGAATCTTAGTTTTTTGGATAATTTCATCCAGGTCAAGTAATGTTGGAAGTGAAAATAATTTAACTAGTCCTACTAAACCAGATGTTCTGTGGTGTGATCCCATTTAAGGTAGCATTGTATTATAGATGGTTCTTAGCATCACTTTCATAGCAATGTGTCAGAAACTTAGGGCTCCGAGATCCAGTAGACTGTCCAATCAAATTTGAGAAAACAATTATCAAAGATAGTACATATACTTAGGTTTCTATGGTGGTGCATGTCAAACAATCAGTACTTGAACATACTGGATTCCTCACAGTGGGAAAAGTAAATTAGTAATGTATGATATTCCCTGCATAAGGTAATTATGTTCCCTGGTTATCATTATATTATTATTCCAGGTATAGCGTTGATGTGATAGGAAGAGTACTAGTTCTTGGATAAGGTGATTATCTTCTGTAGTTATTATTATTATTTTATCATTCCAACTGTAGCTCTGATGTTACATGGAAAGTTCCTTGCCCCTGGATAAGGTGATTATATTTGCTAGTATCATTATTTTATTATTCCAGTAATAAACTTTTATTAACTAGTACAGTGCCTAAAATGTGGAAAATATCAAACAATACCCTTATATTAAAAAAGGGTAGATATACCAATATTTCTTATTATAGGCCTGTTAGCTAACTTCAATCCTCTTCAAATGTTTTGAGAGATGCTTACCAGTGCTCATACTTAATGAGAAAATAGACTTGATATAATTGATTTAAATCAGCATAGTTTCATTAAGGGGAGATTAGTGGTAACTAACTTTGACTGAATTTTATGATGAGGTAACTACAGTAATGAATCTGGGACTCTCCCGTGGTTCTGTAGCTAAGGCATTTGACTGTACTTCTGATTCCCCCATTTGTAAGACCCTTGTTGATCTGGGTTACAATTCTTATATAACTAATTGGATAATGAACTGGATGAAAGAGAATAGTTGTGATGTCCCCACCCCTCTGGGCTAGTAACCAAGGAGCCTGAATCCTCACCACTTACACTGGAGAGGGACGTTCACTTGGAGCAAAAAATAGATGCAGATAGTATTTCCAGATGCAGCTCTCTGCATCAAACACAATTTCCCTTAAGAGCACACAGGGAACACACTCAGTCTGGGGTCTAGGTTTCTCTCACTCTCTCTCCAGGCCCCAAATAAGACACCTCACTTGGACAGCTGTAGAGCTGAGTCCTCAGCTGATTGTCCAAGCCAAGTCCTCTAGCACCCTCTCTGTGAAACCAGTGCTTTGTGCCCCTGCTTCAAGGAGCTGACACACACACACACACACACACACACACACACACACACACACACACACACACACACACACACACACACACACTCCTGGGAAAGGCTGACACAAATTTACTAGCTATGCCCCCTTCTGCCCAGACTGTAAGGCAGTTACACTACCAACAAACAGTCCAAAGCCAGCTACTCTAAGGTTCTTACAAGAGTATCCAATTATACTGAGTGAAATTAATATTAATACAAATGGTAGTATTTCACCAATACAGTAAGGCTTTCAGGAGTGGCCACAGAGTCACCAAATAGATATAAGTATGCTCAAAGCTTAAAATATTCTCTAAAGGACCGGCCACAATGAAAAGTTTAAATATATTTAATAATAAATAATAAAAGAAGATGAAAATATGGAATATCTATTTACAAAAAAACACCAGAGTTTCAGCCTCAGGAAATATTAAAATAACACACATGGATAGATTCATACATATATAGAAAAAACAGTACTTAACTAATCTCACTATATTTTCCTGACTGATCTAAAGAATTACTATTCCCTGGTTACTTACTAGAGCAAGGCAAGATGAAGGAGGTGAGTAGTTCTCATTTGTCAGGTTTCAAAAACAGACTGTACTGAGACTTCAGTCTCATTTGGTAGTAAAACAACATTTTAGTCCTGGATTACAGGTCTATATTGGATGCTCGAACTTTCAAATGTTTGAGTGTCATATGGTCGACACCATATGATCAAACTTTTGAAAGTTTGAACATTTTAACTGTGATCTCCGTACAGTGCAGAATGGGAAGATTTCCCTTTTCTGCACTGTAGTGTGATCTCGGAGTTGGTATATTTAAAGAGCGAGGAGTGTGGTGGGTGCCGGGGGCTTGCCCCCCTTGCTTAAAACATTCAGGTAGGCTATTTGTGTTAAGTTTCTTTTTTTTTTTTGGATGTTCGTACTTTTAAAAGTTCAGTCATATGGTGTCGACCATATGGCACTCGAACTTTTAAACATTTGAGCACTCAGTATAGACCCTGGATTATAGAATAGCATCACATACATCTGGTCATCTGACTGTTGTTCCCATACAACCCCCTTTCCTAGCAACTGAATCAGAATCTAACACATATGTGTCAATAATACACACACATAGAGTGTTTCTAAGATCTGTTGCAGTTTCTGAAAGTCATAAAACTATTTCAACATTTTCACCCTTCCAGGGTATCAATTAGTTCCCACTAGAGACAATACAGCTGGATTCCTAGTCCTTGTTTTCCCAGATATTTTGTCTCTAGCTGCAATCAGAGCTGTAAGATACAATCTTTATGGCCTACCAGGTAATTTAATTTCAGACTATTTTTCAAAGTTAGCTGGACTGAGATTAATCTATTCTCTTCCAGTATGCTCTGTTGCCATATATTAATTCCAACAGTTACAATACAGTTTGACACACATGTACATTTCTTTTTTTTATCCAGCAGGACACACTTTTGGTACATTTTTAACACAAGTAGCTTTGCAAATGCATTTTCAATGCCAGCACTTGTACAAATCATTTTGATATACAAATGGCATATAATTCTTTACAAAACTCCAGCTAGCTATGCTGGCATATGTTACACATCTCCTGCCCTATTTCTCCTGGCATAGTTGGCAATACCTCATATCGTCACAGTAGTAACCAAAGGTCATGCCTCCAAATGACCTTAAGTTATTAGAGGTGTACCCCAGGGTTACGTGCTAGGGCCACTGTTATTAAATATAGTATTCTCATCTGTTCCTTCATCCAAGCTGTTTTGGATGAACAAATATACAGACAATTGTAAATTAGATATAGTTGTGAATAGATTAAAGGATTTTATGGAAAATTAATTATTTTTTTTTAAAATGTGTCACCTCTTGAGCATCTCAAGTTAGTTTTCATTTCAGTAATGATAAATGTAAAATCATGTACTTTGAAGAGCCTAGTATAAAAATAAATATCAATCTATAGAAATTGGTATTGGGTAAACTGTTATAAGGACTCAGGTATATATATTTCTTATAATTTCTCTTTTACCACACATTTGAATGACGTTATTAGAAAGGTTCTTACACAGATTGAGTTTCTACTAAAAATATTTCTAATAGTAACATTGAATATTTGACTAATCTTTACAGAATTTATATTAGACCAGTATTAGAGTACAATAATTTATTCTGTATGCATGCAGATAGGGATCTAAATAGATAAGAATCTGACCAAAGAAGGCTTACTAATTGAACATCAGGGCTTTCTAATCATAGTTATCAGGAGAGACATAATTCATTATATTCTAGATACTACAGAGGCAGAATGATTCTTGGTTTCAAGGCCTTAAAGAATGAGGAACTAAAATTATTATTAAATCTTAAAATTATTAGCTGTAATAACATGTTGAAGCACAATATGTTGAAACTTTCTGTAGGTTTAAGTAGAACTAAGAAAAGGCAATCTTAAATTTCTCAGATTTTACCAATTTTATGGACTCATCTACCAATCACAGTTTGAAGTTCATCTAATTCAGATACATTTTAAAATAACCTTGATAACTGATTAGGGTCTGATGTATATTACTTGCTTTTGTGGAGTCTGTATTTATAGAAGCATTAGGGCCAGAGCACATTATGGCAACTTAAAAAGGGTACTTACTCCTGGATAAGATTATGATGTTCCTGATAAGTATTATTTTATACCAGAAGGTGTAGATCTCATGTCATAGGGAAAGTTACTCATCTCTGGATAAGGTAAGAATGTCAGTTTGCTACTGTGCAGAAATGATTGTGTCATTTGGCATTATTATGTATATCAGTATCCTTTTTCTTCCTTCATTATCACTAAGTTTTTCATTAAATCTATACAATAGTTTACTTACATTGTACTCTATTCTGTCAGATCTGTCCTTCATGTAAAACCTTCTAGTTTAAGCATTAGCACTCCTTTCTTCAAGCATAGTAGTTCACTGCTTGTGGTTATTCTGTTTTGTAGCATAATCTTTAAGAATGTATTTCTAACTGACAATGCAAGACAGGCTATTGCTAGAAGTCATCTGATTTCTATCCTTCTATATGCATCCCCTGCTTTCACCAGCTTAAATAGAGCAGATCTAGTAAGACTCAAAACCTGCTACAATAAAATAGCTAAATTTGTTACCAACTCCCCCCCCATAGGACCCACCACTGCCTAGCCTAAAAGCAACTTAACTGGTTAGAATTACCCACTAACTTTCACTCAACACAACATTGCACACAAACTGTTACACCACCTAGAAAAATCCCTAGCTGTCCAACAGCTGATCCAACCTTCCACCAACTGTTGTGGTTTTCACTCCACAAATGAATCCTTACTACAAATCACTAGGTCTAATAATAATGCTGGAGACTCTCTATATTCCAACTGTATCTCCGGAATCTGGAATAGCATCCCACAAACTATTATTTGTACAACTAATCTCACTTTAAAATTCTCCTGAAGAACCACCTAACCAGCCACTGGCTCTGCCCTTGCTCTGGCCCTGTTAAAACTCTGACCACCTCATTACATTAACTACAATACCCACTTCTTATAACTTTTTAACATATGATTAACATAATAAACTCTAACATATAATAATTACTTACCTCTCATCCTATACCCCGACCCTATCCATTCCTTTCCCACTCCCACTCTGTCACAAACCCAAAAACCTCTCCTTGTGTAAAGTATCTCCCCATCTCCCACCTCATCTCCTCTTTCCTCCTCTTTAACACCAGTCTTTCTACTCTACTCTGACTCTCTACCTCTTTTAATCCCAGTTTTCATTAGTAGGTTATGTAATGTCATTAGTAGAAAATCTTCTTCTTCTTCTTCTTTAGGCTGCTCCCGTTAGGGGTCGCCACAGCAGATCAGCTGTTTCCATTTCTTCCTGTCCTCTGCATCTTGCTCTGTCACACCAACCACCTGCATGTCCTCTCTCACCACATCTATAAACCTTATTTTAGGCCTCCCTCTTTTCCTGTTACCTGGCAGCTTCATCCTTAGCATCTTTTTTCCCAATATACTCTGCATCCCTCCTCAGCACATGTCCAAACCAGCGTAATCTTGCCTCTCTGGCTTTGTCTCCAAATCTTCCAACCTGGGCTGACCCTCTAATATACTTATTCCTAATCCTGTCCATCCTTGTCACACCCAGTGCAAATCTTAACATCTTCAGCTCTGCCACTTCAAGCTCTGACTCCTGTCTTTTTGTCAATGCCACTGTCTCCAACCCATATAACATAGCTGGTCTCACTACCCTCTTGTAGACCTTCCCTTTCACTCTTACTGGTACTCGTCTGTCACAAATCACTCCTGACACTCTTCTCCACCCACTCCATCCTGCCTGTACCCTCTGCCTCACCTCTCTTCCACACTCACCATTACTCTGAACTGTTGATCCCAAGTACTTAAACTCCTCCACCTTCGACACCTCTACTCCCTGCATCCTCACCATTCCTCTATCCTCCCTCTCATTCACAGACATATATTCTGTTTTAGTCCTGCTGACCTTCATTCATCTTCTCTCTAGAGCATATCTCCACCTCTCCAGGGTCTCCTCCACCTGTTCCCTACTCTCACTACAGATCACAATATCATCTGCAAACATCATAGTCCACAGGGCTCCTGTCTGATCTCGTCTGTCAACCTGTCCATCACCATTGCAAATAAGAAAGGGCTCAGAGCTGATCCTTGATGTAATCCCACCTTCACCTTAAATGCAGCCGTCACTCCCACCGCAGACCTCACCGCTGTCACACTACCCTCGAACATATCCTGTACCACTCTTATATACTTCTCTGACACTCCTGACTTCCTCATACAATACCACAACTCCTCTCTAGGCACCCTGTCATATGCTAAATCCACAAAGACACAATGCAGCTCCTTCTGACCTTCTCTGTACTTCTCCATCAACACTCTCAGAGCAAACATCGTATCTGTAGTGCTCTTTCCTGGCATGAAACCATACTGCTGATCACTCATCATCACCTCCCTTCTTAACTTAGCTTCCACTACTCTTTTCCATAACTTCATGCTGTGACTGATCAGTTTAATCCCTCTGTAGTTACTACATCTCTGCACATCACCCTTATTCTTAAAAATTGGTACTAAAACACTTTTTCTCCATTCCTCAGGCATCCTCTCACTTTCCAAGATTTCATTAAACAATCTAGTTAAAAACTCCACTGCCATTTCACCTAAATACCTCCATACTTCCACAGGTATGTCATCTGGGCCAACAGCCTTTCCATTCTTCATCCTCTTTATAGCTATCCTTACTTCTTCCTAGCTAATCCACTGCACTTCATGATTCACTATCCGCACATCATCCAACCTTCTCTCCCTCTCATTCTCTTCATTCATCAACCCCTCAAAGTACTCTTTCCATCTGCTCAACACACTCTCCTCGCTTGTGAGTATGTTTCCCTCATTATCCTTTATCACCCTTACTTCTGCACATCTTTACTAGCTTGGTCCCTCTGTCTAGCCAATCGGTACAAGTCCAGTAGAAAATGTAATATGTATAACACTATGATTGGCTATATGTATGTACTTCTTTCTGTAAGAATTAAGAACTTGCTATATTCAACTGGACGTATAAGAGAATTTAAGTACCTTTATCTGCTCGTTTTTTCAAAAAATACAGTATTTAAATTGATTTTAACTGTGTGGAAGGAATATTAGCTGAATTGGAAGTTAGTCAGTGTTTGCTGAATTTTGTTATTTGCTAGTAATTACAGGTGTGGGGGTAGTCACATTCTTTGATTTCCTGTCCTTGCCTATTTAAGTGGTACAGTGTGAAATATTTTCTGCTTAAAAACCTCAGCTTTGGCCGGCTAAGAACTTGCTATATTCAACTGGACGTATAAGAGAATTTAAGTACCTTTATCTGCTCTTTTTTTCCCAAAAATTACAGTATTTAAATTGATTTTAACTGTGTGGAAGGAATATTAACTGAACTGGAAGTTTTCACTCTGCTCTTCAGTTAGTCCCAGCCACCCTCCCTGTTTTTGTTTTGGTGTTAATCTTAGTGGCCTTGCAACTGCCCGCCCCTCTTGTAAATTTGTGTTTGGATACTCCTTCTGGGCCCATCTCATTTGCTCACTCAACTGAGTGCAGTGAGATCATATTCTGATTTCAGGCACTCCTACTGTGTACAAAGAGAGCATTTGGGAAACAGAAAAAAAAAAAAAAAAAAATTTAAGCTTGTTTCCTGCCTTTCCTGTTAAGTGGTATAGACTATTTGTAGGCTTCTGAGCCCCCACCAAGCCCTTCTGTGTTGGAGGGAAGCCTTCTAGCTTAGTTTTTTTTTTCTTATAACTAGCCAGTTTTCTAGTTTCAGCACTCAAATCTGTTTCTTTGATCTCAGCACTTGTTCAGAAAAAAAAAAAAAAAATTTCATCTGCTTTTACTGTACTTGTGTTTCTACCTACTTTTTTACTTTTGCATCATCTTAAAAGTACTCAATTGTATTTATTACTGCTTGATGTAAGTCATTCTAAGCCTTTTGGTTTAAACACTTGGGCTTCGGACCAGTTGTTTTGCACTGAGAGGGTTTGTGGTCTGCACTGTAGTGGCAGAACAGGTAGCTTACATCCTTCTAGGTTGGGAACTGCTGATTGAGGGCTCAGTGTCTGTTATTCTAAAAGTGTATTAATTCTGGTTTAAGCACTTGGGCTTTCAGGACAGTTATTTTACATTAAGAGGGTTCGTGGTCTGCACTCTTGTGGGAGGAGAGGCTGGACTCTGCCCTTCTGAGCTGGGAATTTCTGGTTGGAGGCTTATAGTGCATGCATATCTGAACTGCTTCTTACTGAAGTTGGTGTGCCTTGTTTGCTGTGGCATAGACTGGATTCGGGCCTGCTGGATCTAGCTTTGTTTGTGTAACTTGAGCACTAATCCAGGCATTCTCTAAAGTATTCAATTGTATTTATTACTGCTTGGTAGTAACTTGATTAAAGTGTAGCTATCATTCTAAGTCTTTTGGATTAAGCACTTGGGCTTCAGACCAGTTGTTTTACATTAGGAAGGTTTGTGGCATGCACTGTGGTGGCAGGACAGGTAGCTTTCATCCTTCTAAGTTGGGAACTGCTGATTGAGAGCCCAGTGTCTGTTATTCTTAAAGTGTATTAGTTCTGGTTTAAGCACTTGGGCTTCAGGCCAGTTATTTTACATTAAGAAGGTTTGTGGTCTGCACTCTTGTGGGAGAAGAGGCTGGACTCTGCCCTTCTGAGCTGGGAATTTCTGGTTAAAGGTTTATAGTGCCTGAATATTTGAACTGTATCTTACTGAAATTGGTACACCTTGTTTGCTGTAGCTTAGACTAGATCCAGGCCTGCTGAATCTAGCTTTGTTTATATGCTTGTTGTTTGTTTGCTTGTTATTTCCCGGAAAGCTAATTCCACCTAATACGGCTTCTCAGTGCTTCTGTGGATCACTAGTGATATCTGCATTGCTTACTGTACTTATTTCCTTGTTTCACTTGAAAGAAAGTTACTGTTTGTCGTTTTTGCATTTAAGTTACCTGTAACACATTGCACTTAAGTTACCTGGCACTTGCTCACTAAAGCAATTATATAAGTCAGCACTAAAAATTAAAAGCACTACACCCTCACTCCCCACTGGCCCTGGTTTTTAATTATTAAGGAATTCCCAATATTATTCTAGCATGTCCAAAGGTCAGTTGTCAATCTCCTCTCCGGTCCAGCTGGTGAATCTGGGAATCTTGAGGCAATGTTACAACTGCCTCATGTACACAGACAACCCTCTCCTCCTCCCAACAAATTCCAACACATGTGACAAATGCAACCATATAGCCAAACTGGAGGCTAAGCTCTCTCAACTCAGTACTGGCATAACCAGTCCGGAGGAGAAGGAAACCACACTCACTACAATTCCAGTCTCACATAGACCTACCACGACAGCAAACCAAACACATAATCACACAAAAACATACTCGGAGGCTCTAAATAAAGATCTGCCGAAGCAGCAGAGACCTCCAAAGCAGACACCCAAGCAGCCGCTACCCCAAAACAAAACACGTGCAACACATATCTCACAAAGCCAGTGTGCCAAACAGTCACAGCCCTTAAGACTAAACAACACACCTGATACACTTGTAATAGGTGACTCTATCGTCAGGCACACTGACGTCCCGCTCACCAGGCTGAACAAGGAGAGGGTCACGGTGAGCAGCCTGTCGGGCGCTAGGATCTGTCACATAACACAAGCACTCAGGTCACTCCAAGGCAAGTACAAATATGACTCAGTCATTGTCCATGCTGGTGTGAATGACCTGAGACGTACCTCCCTGGACTACATGAAAAGAGACATAAAGGAGCTCTCTGAGCATGTAGCCCAGGCCGGTATGACCCTGACCTTGAGTAGCATCTTACCCTCACCAAGAATGATGCCACAATATGAAGACAAGATGATCAATTTCAACAATTGGCTTAAGTACTGGTGTCATTCAAAGGGGATCCAATGCCTGTCAGCTTGGGATGATATGCTCGACAAGCCACGATGCTTCTCTAGGGACGGCTTGCACCTGTCACCCTGGGCTTTCGGATATTGGCAAAGGCTCTTGCTACCCCATAGTGCCTTTTTTAGGCAAGGCTCAAAAGACAAACCCACCTCCATAGGTATCACAAGGGTTAAGAAACTAAGAGTAATGCTACTCAATGCCAGAAGTCTAAACCTCAAGATGCACGCACTCGAAACTCTCCTTAGCATGGAGAACATCGATATCTGTGCAGTAACAGAAACCTGGTTCAGGGCTCCCGAGAGCACCCCAGCACTACCAGGTTATACCTCATACCATGCTTTTCGGCCCCAAAACTTGGACCGAACCACAAAAGGAGGGGGAGTATCGATATTCATCAAAGATACCCACACCTCCAGGTTGGTGGCAAAGCACGAAGCATCAGAGACTATCCATGTGCAACTAACAGTGGGTAAAACTGCCATCCAGTTTATAGCCTGCTACAGACCACCCTCCCAAACCCAGGAACCCCACTCGGCCTTCCTGAGAACACTGGAAAATATGAAGGTCTCTCCAAACACCATTATATTGGGTGACTTCAACTACCCAAACATAGACTGGGAGCATTACTCTAGCTCCAACACCCTAGCCCAAAGGTTCCTAGAATTTATAAACTCAAATGTTATGGAACAACTTGTTACCACTCCCACAAGAGGGGAAAACATACTGGACCTGATCATCACCAACATGGGGACTCTATGCTCCAGACCAGAAGTGTATCCCTCACTGGTAAGATCAGACCATAAACTAATCTCACTGGATATTCACATCCCGACCCCACCCCCTGCCCAGAAAACCACAGTGAAAAACTTCTCTAAAGCAAATTTCACACTCCTCAAAACTGAGGTGGAATCCTTCAAAGCCCCTGGGCCTGTGGAAAATACGGCCCAGACCGCAGAATCCTTTATAAACGCATTCTATGAACACTTTCAGGAATGCATGGATCATGCGATCCCAAATAAAACCAAGACCCAATCCTCCAAAGGCAGACGTCCTGTCTGGTGGACCCCAGCCATAAACAAACTATACAATAGAAGGAGGAAGCTAATAAATGATAGAGCAAAATCCCAAAAAGGGAAGGCATCACTGATCAGTATTAGCAAAAAACTACGGGCACACATAAAATTGTCTAAGGCCAGCTTCGAGAAAAATTGCACAGGACACTAAGGATAATCACAAGGCTTTCTTTAGTTATGTTAGGAACCTGGGTGGTAATTCCCAGATATGCTCAGAATTAGTCCAAAATGACAAAAAATACACTGAACCCACAGACATTGCCAACATCCTAGCTGACAGGTTCAGCGCAAACATCTCCCCCCTCCCCACCAAAAGGGCAAATATCTATCCCAGCAGAGTGCTGCCCCCTGACATCTCAGATGCTCAGGTAAGAGCCGCCCTCTCCAAAGCAAAAAACACAGCATCAATGGGACCAGATGGTGTCCCGGGCTGTGTCCTACATGAACTCCAAGAAGAGCTAAACCCAAACATAAAACTACTGTTCAATCTCAGCCTTACTACAGGATATGTGCCCAAAGAGTGGTGTACAGCAACAGTGGTCCCTCTCCATAAAGGTGGTGCCTCAACAGATCCTGGAAACTATCGCCCCTAAGTCTGACTAGGTTGGTCTGCAAAGCTTGGAAAGGATCATCATGGACCTCATAAATAAAGATATCGGGGACCTACAAACACTGGATCCTACCCAGTTCGGCTTTGTTAAGGGCAGATCCTGCCTCTTAAACCTGGTTGATTTCTTTGAAACAGTCACCAAGGCCATTGACGAGGGGAAGGTGGTCCACACAGCCTACCTGGACCTCGCAAAAGCCTTCGATACAATACCCCACTTGGGCATTATAGATAAGCTCACCAGCTTAAATATAAACCCCTATGTCACTAGATGGATTGCAAACTGGCTCAAGGACAGAACCCACATGGTTAGAATTGCTGGAGCCATGTCAGACTCCAAACCAGTTACAAGTGGTGTCCCACAAGGCTCAGTCCTGGGACCTCTCTTGTTCGGTATATATTTCTCGGAGGTAAAGGCCAACACGGAAGGACTGTGGCTGACCAAGTTCGCAGATGACTGCAAACTGGGCCATAATCGACTCTCCAGCTGACACAAGCATCCTCCAAAAGGGCCTCATAGAAACAGACAACTGGTGCCAGAGCCATGGCCTCAAGCTAAATGCCAAAAAGTGTATAGTCATCCCTTTGGCAAAAACAAAGTGCCCACAAATTGCCACATAGGTGGTAATCCATTAAGTACAGAAGAAGTAATTAGGGACCTGGGGACCCAAGTTGATAGCAATCTCTCATTTGACAACCACGTGGCCAAAGTGGTTAGAAAAACATTTTATATAGCCCACCTAATCATGAAGGGATTCACATCTAGATCAGGGGAGGTCATCGTGCCCCTTTACTCATCCCTCATCAGGCCCATAATTGAGTACAATGCCCCTTTTGGGATGTACCTTACCAGACACCTGCAGCAACTGGAAAGACCCCAAAAGTACCTCACCAAGAGGATCAAAGGGCTCAAACAAATGCCATATGCTGCCTGGTTAAAGAAACTCCAGCTCTACTCAGTGGCATACCGCCTGTTCAGAGGCGATCTGTGCCTGACATATAAAGCCATGTCCAACCCGGAATTAATGGACATGCTGCACCTCAGAAAATCCAAATCCCATCGAGCTACGCTCGAGAGACTTGAACCTCAGCACTGAAATAAATAGGACATGCTGGAGGGACAGATTCATAACCCAGAGGCTCCCTTCACTCTGGAATAAAATCCCAGTCCAGGTTAGGCAGAGTCCCTCATTGACTCTCTTCAAGAGGAATCTTGATGAGTGGATGGGAGATCATAGGTTTACCCCGGTTATCACTTCTGTGTCACTGTTAGACAGAGGCACAGTATACTAACCTCGAAAAAGGGCATAGCAAAATAAATTTAAAATGGGTGGCGAAAGCCAAACACATTCTGGCTAGGCTTATAAATGCCCTAGGGCAGATATCCTAGTATGAACCTATGAACCTATGAACCTATAATGTTCATTGTGATCTGGGTACCACATTATGTTCTAAAATATGAATATGATTTACACATGACACCGTGTTCTGAGATATGTTTTCTAAACTCTATGTAAACCATAATGTATAATGTAAATTACTTGCTAAAATTTCTCTTGGAACTTCTGTTTGTAAACGTTAACATATCATGTAAGTTAGTTGTTAAGAATTGTTTTGGAGCTTTTCTCCCTGGGCCTCTACTGAAAATGGATTAAAACCCAGTCAGACTTTCCAGTAAACAAATGAAAATAAACAAATAAATATTCTTTCCGTGATAAAGTAGCAACTATATCTGTTTTTAAAGTATTTTACTGCTTCCTCTTGTCTTAGTATCATGTTTTTCTGTCTCAATAATGATAATTATATTTAACTTCAGAATGAAGACATAATAAAATATATAATAATTAATAGAAGAGTGGAAATGTTTATTTCATCTTATTTCTGAGTTTGTTTTAATCCCCCTCTGATCTACAGAAAGGAAAAAATTCACTTATCCTGACGTATACCTGATTTAATTACCCTTTAGTTAATGTGTTGCTTTTTTAAGAATCCCATGAAAATTCTAATTATTTAATGAATGGTACACACTTAACTGCATTGTATGATTTAGTGATTTGTACAGTATTTTGATTAATATTATATGTTTTATATGCTTATTTCTTTGAAACAACATGTTATGTTGGAATAGATAGATAATTAGTGCTGAATCTAAGATGAAAGTGTGTGCATGAGATATTCAGATAAGTAATACTGTTGCAGAGATACAGTAACATCACACTAAGTACTGTTTTCAAGCTACAGAAAGATATGCAGTACATCTAGGTCCAACCATTCATTTCTTATTACCCACCTTATTCACTTCAATAAATAAAATAAAAAATGAAATAAATATTGCAGGGGACCACCGACTGTCAAGCAATGATACTAAATCAGGAATCAGTCTGGCTGGGACAGTGTTCTATTGCAAGACCTAGGCAAATGCATGCCACACAGACAGATAGACCACATTCAAACAAACACACACACACACACACACACACACACACACACACACACACACACACACACACACACACAATTTATATATATATATATATATATATATATATATATATACACATATATAAAGTACTATATTAATTGTCGCCTCACAGTAAGACGCTGTCCGGTTCGACTCTCAGCTAGAGCATCTTCTGCGTGGAGACATGCATGAATGGGCGTTTTTTCGTTAAAGGTTGTGCGTCAGGGCTGGCAACTCGGTACGTAAAAATCAACTGCCAATCATTAGCGGACCAGAGTTCCGCTGTGGCAACCCCTAACCGGGAAAAGCTGAAAGACACAACAACAACTATATTAAATATAAACACAGCAGATAATTTAATTAGGACATGGAAAGAAACTGCAGCCCCCTGTGAAATTCATGCAGATGCAAGGGGTCCTATAAACTCAGCAAGAAGACACTCAGGATAGGAACTGAAATACAGATCAAGGTCTGTGAGGTAGCAGTGCTAACAGCTGAACTACTGTGTTACTCCTATGGAACCAGATCACAAAATGATTGTACAGTGCTGCATATTATGTGACAGTTTTTACCTGCTATGAAAGACATCTACAAGGCTAGGTGCAACATATTCATGATATCAGCTCTAGTGCTCATTGCCAGCCTAATTATATAACTGTGTAGATAGAAATTTCTAAATACCTTGCCATCCTCCAGTCTAACAGTGCACCTTCTAGGTAGCCTCATGCATTTTCCTTTTCATATTGCCATTTATTGTATTTAGTAGGTATATATGTTTTACTAGGTATGTAATCCAGGAGACCATTAACGGCCCTAGCCCATATTTCCACTTGTGCCAAAGTACTGTCTGGTTAAGTGACTTGCTCAAGACCAGACAGCATGCAAATGAAGGCAGACCAGACTCAAACCCTGTACCCTTGTAACAGGAAGCAGCTTATTAGCAAGTCAGAGCTTTTGCCCCCTGAGATAAATGCCAGACAATACAGTGAATGACTTGGAATTATATTGCTACCTCCTCATCTGTATTTTTTAAATATGCTAATGTTAAGGTTTACTGGATCATCTTCTCCCAATTCCACTTTTTCCAGGAAAAATACCCTCCCCAATTAACAGTCAAATGGTATACCATCTTCCTTCTGAACATACTGATATACCTTTTCTTTATAAAAAATGCATTCCTCCAAAAATTGTATCCCACTCTGTTTAGGATACATCATCACCTCTATCATCTAGAAATAAAATGTTATCTGATAGTCTAGGAGTCTGTTGCATTAATTACCCCAATCTCTTTTTTAATGTTTCATTTAATTTAACTTCTTAATACTTGTAAAGCATACAGGCAAAAGCTCCTTTTCAACATAACAAGTAATAGCATAATATGTTAAATATAAGTGCATCAGAATATTTCCTTAAATACTGGTATAATTAAACATAGAGTTATAAAAAGTACATAACTAAAAACACCCTAACAGTGGCAGTGATTCTAAAAATAAACAACTTCTGTAGTGTGTTTTTAACTTGCAAATGAACAGTCCAGTGGACCAAGGGGAGAACTTCAAAGTTCTTAATTTGTTTTCTGAAGAGTGCACTCATAATTTCCTGTTAATAAATTATAAAGACCTTATGAATAACCATTGATGTTATATAACTTATTCTAGCTTTTTTTTGAAACAAGTAATTTGTCTTAATGTATCAAAGGCTGGAGTGATACATGACTAACAGTTTTGTAAAAGATTTTCTTAAACAGATGGGCTATAACAGTATGTCAGAATCATAAACAGAGAACAACACAATTTTGCCTAGTATGTCTATTATAGGTTCATAAGTAAGTACTAGGCATGCTGCTCATGTGGGCCATTTTAAGCCTAGACAATTTCCCTTTTTGTACTCAAAATAACTTATCCCATTTGTTATAGATTAGCCTTACCCATCACATGGTCAATATATATATATTACCCCTAAGGAGAATAACTGGGATCATACAGTATATAATGTGAGGGGACCCCTGCATGGGATAAAGCATTTAGTAGCTGCCTCTGTCTATTAGTAGGACAGGATGTAGTCCTATAGTAAAGTTTCTGTTTCTCATCCACAGATTTAATTTGCACTTGAAAATGGACAGGGCTGAACTTTGTTTTGTGTGGATGAGGGCTCTGTTCCACAGGAGCAGTATTCTCTGCAAAATATATCTGTCCCTCCAAACCATTCTACTGATGTA